>NC_092876.1:172786423-173089278 GCF_028372415.1 Notamacropus eugenii | reverse complement strand
TAGTAACCCTATTTAATAGTTCAGGAAACTGAGGCAGAGAGAGGTTAAAATTTACGTAGGATAATACAGACAGTAAGTGTCTGAAGCAAAATTCAAGCTCAGGTTTTCTAGCTCCAAGGTTTGGAGCTTTATATATCAGCACCATCCAGTTACCCAATATATGTGGGTACTTCCTCCAATAGTGCTAATGGTATAAATCGTAACCCATGTATACCACTTCTTGTGTGATTTCTGTTCATGTCTTCCTGTAAATGCTCCACAGGGAGTCCATGTTACATGCTGGAGGTCTTCCCCTAAATCTCTTCACATTTAGAGTGTGGAAGATTGCCCACCAGTTACCTTTCACTCTCACCACATACCCTTTTTCTGATCATATACCTCTCAAATGATATCCTTTACATTACTTCTCCAAGATTTTTCACTGGTAATAGATTGTAACCCTCTCCCTCTCACCATGTGCTTCTTCATTACCCTTGCTATGACCTGCAATTCTTAACCTATCAGAGATAATCTTATTCCACAACTACAAGTCATGCAATTTCACCAGAAGAACATTGGTGTTAAAAGGATAGGAATTTGTTTCAGAAAGAAATGGGATCATTAAAAGCATTGCAAAGTTTCTCAAAGGTAACAATATATCCTGTTAACTTTTTTTCTTGTGCAACTCTGAGCTAAATTAATTTCCATCTGTAGTATCTGTCCAAGACATAAACTTATTGATCACCTCTATTTGTTGTTTGTCAAACTGCATATCAAAGTCTGGATTATATGCAATCTTCATCTGTAGAGTTTTTCTTGTTTGGATAGTTAACCAAACTCTTAAATGATTATAGATCTCACTTAGGAGTCTTTGCAGTGTGCAAAAATTTGATGTAATCAGCATAATGGCTTCTGTAAACAGGAGCATCTGAAGACACTCACCATCTACATGAAATCCTTCTTCCTTTTTGATTCTGGGCTAAACATGTTCCATAATGATGACAAACAATTTTGTCAAGAATTCTTCTTCCTGTACTCGATATGGATGTAGGACAGAAGGAGATCAAGCAAAGGTGTACATGTGTGTGTGTGGGTGTGACAGAAGGGAGGGCAGATCAGGGGAGGTGGTAGACAGAAGCAAAACACTAGTGAGGAAAGAAAGGGTGAAAGGAGAGAAAGGACAGACCGAAAAAAGAATAGCATGGAGAAAAATACACAGGTATTAATCACAACTGTGAATGTGAATCTGATGAAATCTCCTATAAAATAGAAGTGGATAGCAGAGTGGATCAAAAACCATAATTCTACAACGTGTTTACAAGAAACACACTTGAAGCAGAGAGACACATACAGAGTAAAAGTAAGGGGATGGAAAAGAATCTATTATGCTTCAGTTAAGTAAAATAAAAAAGCAGAGGTAGCAATTCTGTTCTCAGATAAAGTAAAAGCAGAAATAGACCTAATTAAAAGAGATAACCCTACAAAGTACATCTTGCTAAAAGGTACCACAGACAATGAAAGCAATATCAATACTAGTGGTATGTATTCCAAATTCTCAAAGAAAAAGTTAAGTGAGTTATAGGAAGAAATAGACATTAAAACTATACTGGTGGGGGACCTCAACTGTCCCTTCTCAGAACTTGATGAATCCAATAAAAAAAAACAAGAAATAAACTAAGGAGATAAACAGAATATTAGAAAAGTTAGATATGACAGACCCTTGGCATGATCTAGATGTAAAGAGTAACACCATAAGCAAATTAGAAGAGCAAGGAATAATCTGCTTACCAGATCTATGGTGAAAGCAAGAATTCATGACCAAACAAGAGACAGAGAGCATTAAAAATGTAAAATAGATAATTTTGATTATATAAATTAAAAAGCTTTTGTACAAACAAAACCAATACAACCAAGATTAGAAGGAAAGCAGAAAGCTAGGAAACAATCTTTACAGCAAATGTCTCTGATAAAGGCCTCATTCCTCAAATACACAGACAATGAGTCAAATTTACAAGAATTCAATTCATTCCGAAATTGATACATTTTGAAAGGATATAAGCAGGCATTTTTCAGATGAAGAAATCAAAGCTATCCAAAGGTATATGAAGAAATGGTCCAAATCACTTTTAGTTAGAGAAATTCAAATTAAAATAATTCTGAGGAATTACCTCACACTTATCAGACTGGCTAATATGACAAAAAAGAAAAATGATAAATGTTGGAGAGGGTATGGGAAAATTGGGACACTGATGCACTGTTGGTAGAGTTGTGAACTGATTCAGCCATTCTGGAGAGCAATTTGGAACTATGTTCAAAGGGCAACCAAACTGTGCATACCCTTTGATACAACAATACCATTACCTTGTCTGTATTCCAAAGAGGTAATAAGAAGGGAAAAGGGCCAACATATGCAAATATAATTATAGCAACCCTTTTGTGGTGGCAAAATATGAGAAATTGAGGGGATGCCCATTAATTGGGGAATGGCCGAATAAGCTGTGATATATGAATATAATAGAATACTATTGTGCAATAAGAAATGATGAACAGGTAAATTTCAGAAAAACCTGGAAAGACTTCTATGAACTGAAGCAAAATGAAATGAGCAGTACCAGGAAAATATTGTACACATTATCAGCAACATTGTGTGATGATCAACTCAGCTCTTTTCAGCAATACAACAATCCCAAGACAAATACAAAGGACTCATGAAGGAAAATGATATCTATATCCAGATAAAGAATGAACTCTGAATACAGGTTGAAGCATGTTTTTCACTTGCTTTATTCTTTCTCATTTTTCCCCTTTTGATCTGTTTCTTTTATACCTGTGACTGATATGGAAATATTTTTACATGACAGCACATACATACGTTTTATATATATTGTATATATATATATATATATATATATATATATATATATATATATATATATATATATATATATATATATATATTTTCTGGACACATAACTGGGGGAAAAAATAAAATGCCCAGAAGAGACGAGAAGGGGAAAAAAGAATTCATTTCTCTGACTTATAACTCAATTAATATTGATACTATGTAAGTTGTCTCTGCTGCTGCATCTTTCAAGAAGTCTTATGTCATCATCATCATCATCATCATCCTATAGTGCCAATGCAATATCCACAGCACCTACAGTAGCCATGAATATGCCAGCACAATTTTGAACTACGAAATACAACAAACTCTTCACATGGAAGACAGAACCAAAACATTTATTCAGATACCAGAAAGCCAAATTCATCATAGTTACAAAGACATCTATCCACAATAACAATGCAGAGGGCAACACCAGCCCCAAGCCTTCCCCCTGCAAGGTTTCCCACAAACTAGTTCCCTTAAACAAATCAAAAACAGGTTCCCTTAAACAAAATGCCCTTCCCTCACCCACAGCCAGCTGCAGGATTGCCTGCATCCTTCACTTCGGATTGCTCTCTCACTAATTCCCCTCAGTTCTGCTCTAACTCTGCCTCTTCCTGTTCCACCCTTCCTTTTCTATCTATTCAACAAACTCCTCCCACCACAGGCTCCATGTGACCCAGACTTCCATGTGACCCAGGCAGGCCACAAGGGCCTATTAATGAATGGGAAAGATCATCCCGTTTAAACTACCATTACATGCAGCCCCAAGATCTTTCATATTCATTACATAGGTCAATGGTCAACTACTACCAACAGAACTTTAACAGAGATAACAGAAAATAAGCATATAAAACAATATCTTAGGCAACTGATATCAACAGAACTTTAAAACAATATAACAGTGATCACACAAAATAAGCACATAAGATAATATCTTAGGCTGGGGCTTGAGCACAATCACCTCATCATTCCCCCTTCGAATGAGTGGGACCCAAAATCTTGGAGTAAGGAGCGATGGTCTCGTCTTCTATAGGCACTTCCTGCTGAGATTGGATGTAGAGCTGTGCCTGCCCCTAGAGATCCCATTCAAGGGGTCAGTTCTTTAGCTGGCATCCACAGCTTGGTTGATGCCAGGTCTAGGGATGACACATCAAAGTCATGGACAGGGGGTGACATCTGGCTTAGGTAATCAGGCATCCTTACGTGGAGCATGTTAAACCTGTAGAAAACAAATCTGACAAACAGACAAACAGCCAAAAAGAAACAGAGACAATAACCAAAAGCAGGGTAGATATAGGATCAGTCATGCTTCTGGAGTCCATGAACACACTATCATAGCCTCATTCATTGTTGTTTACTGTTTTCTAATTTGCAGTTTTGGGGTCATCATTTTGGCTCGAGGTATACTTTCTTTAATCTGAGTTGGATCTTAGACAATCTCCTATTCTCCTTGCAAATGTGATGAATTTAGATACAATGTTTCAGGAGGATCTGCTCAGTCTAAAATCAAGTTCCTTTTCTTGATACATTTTGTAAAGTTCATTAATTGGAATGCCCTCTATTCCTCCAAAATCTACCTTTGCTCTCAATAGAGCAGTAAACAATTCTTTTCTTGTCAATCTATTCTGACTTGGAATCCTCTAGCTATTTACTCTTCTCTCTCAAGGAAATTTCTTTTTCACTGATTCTCACCATCTAAGATACCAACAATTCTCCTATCCTTTGGATGAACCAACTCAAAATTGTTGGGACTGGAAGCTCAATTCCGTGTGGACAGTCTCGGGCAGGTAAAAGTGGGACTTCTAAATCTTAGAGTCTTACGAGGCCCTCCATGAACAGCGGGGGTTCGAGAAGGTCAGACCGAGCTAGCTCGGCTAACTCGGGTATTTCCGCCTCTCCCCCGGAGATACCTGATGGGTGGAGTCTCCCTGCCCTCGAGGTCGTCCCGGATTGGAGCACACCTAGTTACCTAACAGCACGGTATTGAGATGCAAACTGTGTGGCTGAAGATTAAGTAGGACTGAGGAAGCCTAAAAGCTCTCTTAGCACGTGTGGAGCCAAAGAGAAAAGTAGGGCTCCGTTTCTTTTCTTTCCTCTCTCCCCTCCCCCTCTCTCCCCGCTTATACTTCTACTTCCAATCCCTTAAGCTTAGCCTCCTTAGGAAATCTCCTCCTCTTCGTCCAAAGAAAGAAGACTCCCTGCACTTGTAACCGAAACCCTGTAATAAAGCTCAACCCCTGTTTGACTCTGGAACGTCCTTTCTCTCATACGTGCATCCGGCGTGGCCAGCCGAAGACCTCGGGAGGTGAGGTAAGGAAGACTCGGGTAGCCCAATACAGGCCTCTAGGCTTGGCAGTTGGCGCCCCAACAGGGATTGGGAGCGTAGATAATCCTGGGTGCTTTTGGGGTGCACCCGAAAGGGGCTGTGAAAGAAGCGAGTCCCGAATCCTAGATTCGGAAGGCGAGAAAGGGGAGAGAAGCTTCCCAAACCCCTGGGAAAAGGGCAGGGATGAGGAATCAATTGCCAGTAATAAAGCCAGAGGAACAGGAGGTCTGGGCTGAGAAACTATGCAGGGAGGCGAGGGTCACAATAGAGTTAAACGACCTCCCTAGAATTTTGTAAGGAAGGGCCGGAGAGGCCAGGGCGGGATTGGAATAAGAGTGGAAGCGGAGAGAGGGGAGGGGAGGACCCAGGCAAGCAGAAAGTTCAGTGGAAAGTTAAGGAGCGTAAAGAAAAAATAGATTCGGAGCTCCATCTAGCGGATGGAAAAGGCGAGGCAGGGGAGAATACGCCGTGCCTTCCCTCCGCGCCTCCTTATAACCTGCTCCATTGGTCAGACAGTTCAGGGCCACAGTCCAGTTTGGAAAAAGGAATAAGAAAGGCTATAGAGAATGGAGAAGATGTAGGGACATTTCCTGTGTTAGAAATAGCGGACCCCAGTGTCCCCGGTGGGGTTCGGAGGAGCCACATACCTATAGAGTGGAAGAGAGTGGCGACTCTTAAAGAGGCTTGTACCAAGCATGGCCCTAATTCACCCTTTGTCATAGCCATGCTTGAAACTCTCAGTGGTCAGTTCGTTCTGACTCCTAATGACTGGAAGAGCTTAGCTAGAGCCTGCCTTACCCCTGGGCAGAAAGAAATAAGTACAGGGAGGGGCCAGGATCAGCTTCCCATAACTATTGCCCTTCCCTTAAGGCACTGGAAGCTCAAAGAAAGCCAGAGACCAGTGTGGGGAATAGGAGGGTGCCAAAATACCTTAGAGACAATGCACCCAGTAAAGTGGGAGGCAGAGGATCGCCAAAGGACCGTATGGCCGTTGGTGATTCCAGGACTTAGTTTTAACATCTGGGGCAGGGACATTATGAGCCGCCTCGGAATGAAGCTATCAAATTTTTAGTAAGGGCCATTGCTGTTGTACTGGAGTCCCCACCCTTGAATTGGAAGTCAGACACCCCGATTTGGGTGGAGCAATGGTCTCTGACTTCAGAAAAACTCCAGGCACTACAACTATTGGTTAAGGAGCAATTAGAAAAAGGAAATATAGAACCATCAAAGTCACCCTGGAATGCTCCTGTGTTTGTTATAAAGAAAAAATCCGGGAAATTCAGGTTCCTTACAGATCTAAGGAAGGTAAATCAGTCTCTCATGCCTATGGGAGCCCTGCAACCAGGTCTCCCTTCTCCTAATGCCATCCCGGAGGGTTGGTCACTTATAATCATTGATATTCAGGATTGTTTTTTTTCCATTCCTTTAAACAAAGTAGATTGTCCTCGGTTTGCTTTTACAATACCTCACCCCAATAACGAAGGACCTGCAAAGAGGTATCAGTGGAAGGTATTGCCCCAAGGTATGAGTTGCAGCCCCACCATCTGCCAGTGGTATGTTAATCAAGCCTTAGAAAGCCCCAGACAGCAATACCAATGCAAAATCATCCATTATATGGATGACATCCTTATAGCTGCACCTCAGCTCAAGGAACTGGAGAAGTGTTTCCAAGCAGTAGAAAGGAACCTTTTAGGACTAGGATTAGTTATTGCTCCTGAAAAGATACAGAGAGGACCCAATTACAAATATTTGGGATATCAGATACAGGGCACCATCATTCGGCCGGAACCCCCAAAATGGGATATAAAGATCCAAACACTCAATGATGCTCAGAAACTAGTAGGAGCTATCCAATGGATAAGATCAAAGGTGCCTATACCTTTACCTCTCATGCAACCTTTATATTCACTATTGACAGGAGACTCTGCTTTAAATTCCCCACGAACATTGACTCCTGAAGCAGCCAAGGCCATAGAGGCAATAAAAAAACAATTTTTAGAGTCCACCACATTTCGGTGGGATCCAGGAGGAGATCTGGAGGTATCTATTATCTCCACCACACCTCCCTATGCCGTCATACACCAAAAAGAGAAGCCCCTAGAGTGGGTATATTTAAGTAAAACAGGAAGCAGTTTACTAAACAAGTGGGAATTTCTAGGACGGTTAGCACTAGAGGCAGTAAGAAGAGCCACCCACATATACCAAAAACAGCCAATTCTTTATGCTACACTCACCACTAAGGATGTAGAAGAGTTAGCTCAGAATCATGTTTCTTGGGCCACTATACTCCACTGGGCCCAGATGAAACCAAATTCGACTTTCCTATTCAAAGAATTATTACAGTGGGCCCCAGCACCAGTGAAAAGGTACTCACCAAACCCAGTAGAAGGGCCTAACATTTTTACAGATGCCACGAAACATCACAAGGCATCTATTTATAATTCGGCCTCCCAAGAGATATATATAGTTAACACACCCTACACCTCTACTCAACAGAACGAATTGGAAGCTATAATTCAAGCTCTCCAAATATATAGTGACATACCCATTAATATTATCACTGATAGTCAGTATGCATCTTTATTAATTTCACGGATTGAGGACTCTATTGTAGATTATCGGTCCAATATTTTTTCACAGTGTGAGCGGCTATTGATCACCATTAATAACAGAACACACCCTTTTTATGTTTTACATGTGCGCTCACATACAAATGGCACAGGACCAATTTTTGAAGGAAATCAAATAGCAGACAATTCACTATACCTGGTAGGGCACACTGTGGAACCACAAGAAAGGGCCCAAAAGGCTCATGATAGGTTCCACCTAGCCACAGAAGCCCTCTGCAAATTATATGGGATAACTCAGGAACAGGCCAGAAAAATTGTTAAGAGTTGTCTCCAATGTATCCCATTCCACCCATCTCTAGACCAGGGTGTCAATCCTCGTGGCTTGGCACCCAATGAAATTTGGCAAATGGATGTCACCCATCTTAAGGGCCAGTGCATACATGTGACAGTTGACACATGGTCCGGATTCCTTATGGTGACTTTACAGCCAGGTGAATCAAGTGCTAAAGTAATTCAACATCTTTGGCACTGTTTTTCTGTTTCAGGCTTACCCTTAGAAATAAAGACAGATAACGGCCCTGCCTATACTTCTCAAACCCTTACACACTTCCTCCGCGATCTAGGGATTCGACATGTTACAGGAATCCCCTACAATCCACAAGGCCAGGCCATAGTGGAAAGGGCCAATCTCACCTTGAAGGCGATCCTCGCTAAACAAAGAAGGGGAAAAGGTCGCCTAACACAATCAGAGCTTGATACAGCTGTGTATACACACAATTTTTTGCAT
This sequence comes from Notamacropus eugenii, assembly GCF_028372415.1. Taxonomy (NCBI): domain Eukaryota; kingdom Metazoa; phylum Chordata; class Mammalia; order Diprotodontia; family Macropodidae; genus Notamacropus; species Notamacropus eugenii. The sequence goes on along the minus strand of NC_092876.1, from coordinate 173,080,729 downwards.
ATCTCAAGAAACTCACATACTACTCCAGCTATGAGACATTTTGTGACTTTTCCAAGACAACCCCGCAAGGAAAGTAATACCCAGGCTGGATATAAAGACACATGGGCCATGGTAAAGGATATGGCCTCAGGGAAATGGAAAGGTCCGTATAAGATACTAATATGGGGTCCAGGGTATGTTTGTGTCTCCACAGGAAAAGGTGATGCCTGGATTCCCATTAGAAGGATCCGTAGGTGGGAACCGAGGTCGGAGACGACGGAGACGCAGGAGGTGGAGACCCCGGAGAGCCCAGAGACCCCGGAGAAGGATCATACACCACCTGAGCCTGCTGCTGACAGCTTTAACCTTGCTGCCCAGAGAGGAAGCAGCCCTCATCACAACCGCAGACACTGCTGCTGACAGCTTCCCATCTAGGCATCCTTTTTTCGCCAGCTGAATGAGGACTTTGATATCACAAACCCAGGACACTTGGGTGGGGAGGAGGTGACCAATTTTCCACCTGTATAGATCCATTTGCAAGATTAAGGGAGTGGTGATGTAAGGCGCCTACACCACCTGCTTCTCTTAAAATATGCTTTGGGATTTTAGTTGATTGCACTTCCCCTGTTGTAACTCAGCCATTTAGTTTCATCTTTGTTTTATTTGATGCCTCCCTTTGTCAGTTGTGCTAGCTGCAGATTTCTGTGTGAATGAAGTCTTGTTGTAAGGTACTCATATGCTAAAGGCCTTCCTTAATCCACTCAGCCTCCAGCCACTGTTTGCTCTAGAGCCAGGTGCGCTCCGCGCATAACAAAGAAGGGGATATGTTGGGACTGGAAGCTCAATTCCGTGTGCACAGTCTCGGGCAGCTAAAAGTGGGACTTCTAAATCTTAGAGTCTTACGAGGCCCTCCATGAACAGCGGGGGTTCGAGAAGGTCAGACCGAGCTAGCTCGGCTAGCTCGGGTATTTCCGCCTCTCCCCCGGAGATACCTGATGGGTGGAGTCTCCCTGCCCTCGAGGTCGTCCCGGATTGGAGCACACCTAGTTACCTAACAGCACGGTATTGAGATGCAAACTGTGTGGCTGAAGATTAAGTAGGACTGAGGAAGCCTAAAAGCTCTCTTAGCACGTGTGGAGCCAAAGAGAAAAGTAGGGCTCCGCTTCTTTTCTTTCCTCTCTCCCCTCCTCCTCTCTCCCCGCTTGTACTTCTACTTCCAATCCCTTAAGCTTAGCCTCCTTAGGAAATCTCCCCCTCTTCGTCCAAAGAAAGAAGACTCCCTGCACTTGTAACCGAAACCCTGTAATAAAGCTCAAGCCCTGTTTCACTCTGGAACGTCCTTTCTCTCATACGTGCATCCGGCGTGGCCAGCCGAAGACCTGGACAGGTAAGAAAGACTCGGGTAGCCCAATACAGGCCTCTAGGCTTGGCACAAAATAACTGTGACCTCCTGTTGAGTAAAATCCTCAATTACCTCCCCAAACACTATGTGGCCTCCTTGGTTCTCCTGTGGTGCTTCTGCCTGAGAAGCTGCCTACACATACTTTCTCTTGTTACTTTTTTGCTTCTTTTTGTGAGATAAACAACAGCATTTTCTTCTACCACCTGAGACTTTCTAGCTTGCTCTTCTAAAGGAGAGTTTGAATGCTTCAGCATAAAAAGCTTCTCATGCAAACTAGCCAACTCCCTTTCCATCTAACTTTTTTTTGCAGCAGCTTGTTTCTGTTTTACATATAAATTGATAGCTTGTTAACAACTCATCCTCTTCTACATACTCCTGCCATTTCTTTCCCTGGTTCTATTGGTATTCCTCGCAAACATCTTTCTAAGTCTCTAGGTTTTCTCCATTCTGTAGTTCTGGTTCTCAGTTTTCACAGAGCCCTGTGCTTTTAGCCTGTTCTCTTGCTAGGGAGGAATAAGACAAATCCTCCCAACATGGGATATCCATTTCTCTCTCTAAAGCATTTCTACCTCCAAATAGAGGTCTGATATTTCACCATCTCATTATTGTTGCCATTTGTAGTGCCAATGCTATAACCACAACATCTGTGGTGGCCATGAATATGCCAGCCCAACTCTGAATTGCAAAATACAACACACTCTCCACAGAGAAGACAGAACCAAAACATTTATTCAGACACCAGAAAGCCAAATCCATCATAATAATAAAGACATCTATCCACAAAAACAATGCAGACGGCAACACCAGCCCCAAGTCTTCCCCTTACTAGGCTTCCCACAAATCAGCTCCCTTCAACAAATCAAAGACAGGATCCCTTAAACAAAATACTCTTCTCTCCCTCACAACCAGCTACGGGCTTGCTTGCACCCTTCAGTTTTAATTGCTCTCTCACTAATATCCCCTCAGTTCTGCTCTAGCTCCACCCCTTTCTGTTCCACCCATTCAGCAAACTCCACCACAGCTCCATGTGATTCAGACTTCCATGTGACCCAGGCAGGTCATATGGGCCTATTATTGAATGGAAAGACCATCCCATTTAAATTACCATTACAGATCCTCATCACCATGGCTAGCTATCATTTCTAGAGCCCTTTAAGATTTGCAAAGCACTTTTCATTCATTCATCTCCTGAGACATTTGACAGCAAAAGTTATCAGTGAATAGAGCACTCAGAAGAGAGGAATCAAGGATCAACTGACATTTTAAAGCATTACATGTAAGAAATTATGTTTGAATTAATTCTATTGGTGAAAATGTCGCTAACACTTTCTAGAAAGCAGAGTAATATAGTGATACATTGGATATGGAAAGAGAAGACCTTCGCTTGAATCCTGGCTTCTACTCATGAGATGAGAGACCTAATACAACTACCTGTAATAGCATGCCTATTTTTCTCATCTGTAAAATACTTTCCATCATTGTTGTGAGGGTCAAATAAGGGAATATAAACAAAAACAGTTTGTAAATGACGTTAAAAACACATCATTAATGTAGTGGAAGGACAAATAAACCAGGAGTTGAGAGAGCTGGCTTTTGGCTCTTTAGAAAAAACTATTTGCGGAGGGGCAGAGCCAAGATGGCGGAGTAGAAAGACACACATATGCTAGCTCTGAACCCACAGCCCACAAAATATCTGTAAAAAAGAACTCCCAACAAATTCTGGAGCAGCAGAAGCCACAGAACAATGGAGCAGACGAGATTTCTGTTCCAGGGAGCCTTGCAAACCTCTCGCAAAAGGTCCTTTGCGCTGTGGACCCGGAGCCGAGCTCAGCCCTGCCTTGGCCGCGCGGCACCAAGAGGAGCAGATCCGAGCAGGCTTCAGGGACAGAATCTCCAGCAGCCCTGAAGGTCCCTCCACCCACGGGCCACAAAGGTTGGTGAGAGGGTCTTCTCGGCTTTCCGAGAGGGGGTGGGGTGCCCCCATAACTCAGGCCCCCTCAGGAGGCAGCAGCAGAGGCAGGAGCAGACCAGGGCTCCCCAAGCAGGCAGGAGCCAGGATCCATTGTTGAAGGTGCAAATCAAACTAAAAACAATCACTTCAATCATGACACAAATACAAAGAAAATACCAGCTAAAATTTACTTACTACTTCCAACTAATTAGATTTTAAACTGCTATGTGTTAAAAAGTAGTTATAATGTATTGATTATGTTATTACAACTATAGAATGAACCAAAAACAGATAAATAAATATAGCTCATAGTTATGAAATGGAAAGTGTTAATTAACACTCTGTATAAATTTAGGAGGGCAGAATCTTTGGAATAGAAGGAGATTTGAAAATCATCTTGTCCAAATGTTACCTGATACAGGAATCGCCACTAAAATGTCCTTTAGAGAAAGTCACCCAGACTTCATTACTGGCAAACTCACTATACTTCCCAAGTGAGTACACTCTATTTTTAGATAGCTCTAAAAATTTGAAAGGTTTTCTAAATATTATCAAAATCTCCACTATCTCCCTCAAACACCAATATCTTCAAACTATTAGCCCTAGTGATGCCCTCCAGAAGCAAGGAGGCCAAAATTAATCCTCGTTCCACAAAACTAACTTTTAAATATTTCAGAACAATACAGAATTTTTGTATTGGTAGGAACCTCTGTGGTCATCTAGTCTTACCTATAAACAAACAGGGAGACAGTAACCATCTCTTCTCTGCCAAATCTTCTTTTCTCTAGGTTAAACCTCCTCAATCTGTTTTTTAAAAATGCTTTATGCTTATTGAGGGGATGTCCATCAAATGGGGAATTTCTGAACAAGATGTGGTATATGATTGTAATGGGATATTATTGTGCTATAAAAATGGTGTGCAGGATAATTTCAGAAAAACTTGGAAAGACATATAAACTGATGCAAAGAGAAGTGAGCAGAACCAGGAGAACATTGTACACAGTAACAGCAAAATTGTACAATGATCAACTGTGAATTAGCTATTCTCAACAACACAATGATCCAAGACAATTCCAAAGGACTAACGATGAATGCTATTCACTTCCAGAGGACTGATGGAGTCTGAATGAGAATTGAAACATACTATTTTTCACTTTCTTTATCTTTCTCATGTTGCTTTTCCTTTTTTTGGGAGGGGGGGTTTGGGAGGTCTTGTCTTCTTTGACAATATGAATAATATGGAAATATGATTTGAATGACTGCACATGTATAACCTATGTCAAACTGCTTATAGTCTCAGGGAAGAGGGAGGAAGAGAATTTGGAACTCAAAATCTTAAAATGTTAAAATTTACGTATGTGTAATGGGGGAAAATATTATTTTGAAAAATTTTTGCTTTTTCAATTTACATTCTAATAACTTCTCCACTGTCCCAGATTGAATCTGCCCTTGTAACAAAACATCTTTAAGAAGAGAAACCGGGGGCGGAGCCAAGATGGCGGAGTAGATAGACACACATACACTAGCTCCGAACCCACCGCCCATAAAATATCTGTAAAAAAGAACTTCCAACAAATTCTAGAGTAGCAGAAGCCACAGAACAACGGAGCAGACAAGATTTCTGTTCCAGAGAGTGTGAAAACCTCTCGCAAAAGGTCCTTGCACTGCAGACCCGAGGCTGCGCGGCACCAAGAGGAGCAGATCCGAGCAGGCTTCAGGGACTTCAGGGACAGAATCTCCAGCGGCCCCATGGGTCCCTCCACCCACTGGTGACGAGGGTTGGTGAGAGAGTCTCTTTGGCAAGTCGAGAGGGGAGTGGGGTGCCCCCATAATTCAGGACCCCTCTGGAGGCAGCAGCTGAGGCAGGAGCAGACCAGGGCTCCCAGAGCAAGCAGGAGCCTGGATCCATTGTTGAAGGTCTCTGCATAAACCCCCTGAGGGAACGGAGCCCCAGTGGTGGCCCTGCCCCCACCTGAGCACCTGAACTTAATCTCACACTGAATAGCAGCCCCACCCATGCCAAAAACCCTGAGGCTGGGAAGCAGCATTTGAATCCCAGACCCCAAGTGCTGGCTGGGCGGATGCGGAGGCGGGATGGGTGTGGAAAGAAAACTCAGAAGTCAAGTCACTGGCTGGGAAAATGCTCAGAAAAGGGAAAAAAAACAAGACTATAGAAGGTTACTTTCTTGGTGAACAGATATTTCCTCCCTTCCTTTCTGATGAGGAAGAACAATGCTTACCATCGGGGAAAGATATAAAAGTCAAGGCTTCTGTATCCCAGCCCACCCAATGGTCTCAGACCATGGAAGAGCTCAAAAAGGATTTTGAAAATCAAGTTAGAGAGGTGGAGGAAAAACTGGGAAGAGTAATGAGAGAGATGCAAGAACAGCATGAAAAACAAGTAAACACCCTGCTAAAGGAGACCCAAAAAAATGTTGAAGAAAATAACACCTTGAAAAATAGGCTAAATCAATTGGCAAAAGAGGTTCAAAAAGCCAATGAGGAGAAGAATGCTTTAAAAAGCAGAATTAGCCAAATGGAAAAGGAGATTCAAAAGCTCACTGAAGAAAATAGTTCTTTCAAAATTAGAATGGAACAGATGGAGGCTAATGACTTTATGAGAAACCAAGAAATTAATCACAAAACAAAACCAAAAGAATGAAAAAATGGAAGATAACGTGAAATATCTCATTGGAAAAACAACTGACCTGGAAAATAGATCCAGGAGAGACAATTTACAAATTATGGGCCTACCTGAAAGCCATGATCAAAAAGAGAGCCTAGACATCATCTTTCATGAAATTATCAAGGAAAACTGCCCTGAGATTCTAGAACCAGAGGGCAAAATAAGTATTCAAGGAATCCACAGATCACCACCTGAAAGAGATCCAAAAAGAGAAACTCCTAGGAACATTGTGGCCAAATTTCAGAGTTCCCAGGTCAAGGAGAAAATATTTCAAGCAGCCAGAAAGAAACAATTCAAGTACTGTGGAAATACAATCAGGATAACACAAGATCTAGCAGCTTCTACATTAAGGGATAGAAAGGCATGGAATATGATATTCCAGAAGTCAAAGGAACTAGGACTAAAACCAAGAATCACCTACCCAGCAAAACTGAGTACAATACTTCAGGGGAAAAATTGGTCTTTCAATGAAATAGAGGACTTTCAAGCATTCTTGATGAAAAGACCAGAGCTGAAAAGAAAATTTGACTTTCAAACACAAGAATGAAGAGAAGCATGAAAAGGTAAACAGCAAAGAGAAGTCATAAGGGACTTACTAAAGTTGAACTGTTTACATTCCTACATGGAAAGACAATATTTGTAACTCTTGAAACTTTTCAGTATCTGGGTACTGGGTGGGGTTGCACACACACATAGAGACAGAGTGCACAGAGTGAATTGAAGAGGATGGGATCATATTTTAAAAAAATGAAATCAAGCAGAGAGAGAGAGAAATATATTGGGAGGAGAAAGGGAGAGATGGAATGGGGCAAATTATCTCTCATAAATGAGGCAAGCAAAAGATTTTAGTGGAGGGAAAAAGAGGGGAGGTGAGAGAAAAACATGAAGTTTACTCTCATCACATTTAACTAAAGGAAGGAATAAAATGAACACTCACTTTGGTATGAAAACCTATCTTACAATACAGGAAAGTGGGGGATAAGGGGATAAGCAGGGTGGGGGGGATGATGGAAGGGAGGGCATGGGGAGGAGGGAGCAATCTGAGGTCAATACTCATGGGGAGGGACAGAATCAAAAGAGAGAATAGAAGTAACGGGAGACAGATTAGGATGGAGGGAAATATGGTTAGTCTTATACAACACGACTATTATGGAAGTCATTTGCAAAACTACACAGATTTGGCCTATATTGAATTGCTTGCCTTCTAAAGGGAAGGGGTGGGGAGGGAGAGAGGAAGAGAAGTTGGAACTCAAAGTTTTAGGAACAACTGTCAAGTACTGTTCTTGCCACTAGGAAATAAGAAATACAGGCAAAGGGGTATAGAAAGTTATTTGGCCCTACAGAGCAAAAGAGAAGACGGAGACAAGGGCAGAGAGGGATGATAGAAGAGAGAGGAGATTGGTCATAGGGGCAATTAGAAAGCTTGGTGTTTGGGGGGGGGGGACAAAAGGGGAGAAAATTTGGAACCCAAAATTTTGTGAAAATGAATGTTAAAAGTTAAATAAATAAATAACTAAATAAGTAACTAAATAAATAAAGTTATCAATGATCTCTTCACTGACAAAAAAAAAAAGAAAAAATGATTTGCAAAGCACTTTTCAGATATTTCGTTTTATCTTCACAACAACACTGGAAGACAGGTACTATTATGATCTCAATTTCACAAATGAGGAAGCTGAATCAGACAGTAGTTAAATAGATTGCTCAGGGTCACATATCCAGTATCTGAGGCTAAGTTTGAAGTCAGATGTTCCTGACTCCAAGGCTAGTGTTCTATCCACTGTGGTACCTATATAATTTTGACAGATACATGTAGAGAAGCCACCCTTTTGAATGAGAATCCTTTTTGTGACATTTTGCCTATTGAATCTCATTAAAAAAAACAAACAAACAATAAGCTCAATTGTATCACTATAACTTTTTAGTCATTTATGTGACCGAAACTTGTAATCTGCTGTAATATATCATTGAGGAAAGATTGTCTATTCCCTTTCCAAAACTGCATTAAAAATCTCTCCCAGAATACTTGTTAATTGTTCTCAAAGATCTTGTAGGGTTGGGAAAGTAGGTGTTTAGGTAGGAGTTACTGTTTTTTTCTTGGTTATTTAAAACTTTTTCCTAAGCATTTTGTATACTTTCCTCTTTCAGACATCTTAAAAAACAAGTCCCTTACAGCACTTAAAATTGCTCATTTTAAACTATGCCCAAAGATCTATAAAACTGTGCATACCCTTTGACCCAGCAATACCACTTCTAGATCTGTATCCCAAAGAAATCATGAAAATCGGGAAAGGACCCACATGTACAAAAACACTTATAGCAGCTCTTTTTGTGGTTGCAAAGAAATGGAAATCAAGGGGATGCCCATCAATTGGAGAATGGTTGAACAAGTTGGGGTATATGAATGTAAGAGAATATTATTGTTTCATAAGAAATGATGAGCAGGCCAATTTCAGAAAAAATACCTAGAAAGGCTTACATGAAGTGATACTAAGCAAAGTGAGCAGAACCAGGAGAATATTGTCCACCACAACAACAACATTGTGCAATGACTAACTTTAATATACTTAGTTCTCTTCAGCAGTGCAAGGATCTCAGACAATTCCAAAAGACTCATGATGGAAAATACTGTCCACATGCAGAAAAAGAACTATGGTGTCTGAATGCAGATAGAAGCATACTATTTTCTATCTCTTTTTTTTTTTGTTTTTGTTTCTTCTTTCTTGTGGTTCCTTCCATTGGTTCTAATTATTCTTTGCAACATGACTAATATGAAAATAGGTTTAATATGAATGTATATGTAGAGCCTATACCAAGTTGCACACCATCTTGGGGAAGGAGGAAGAGGGAGAGGATAAAATCTAGAACTCTAAATCTTATGGAAGTGAATGTTAAAATCTAAAAATAAATTAATTAATTAATAAAAATTGTTCCTTTTATCTTGGACAGACTCATTGTTTCTTATCAAGTCATGTTGCTCTTTTTGCCTTTCTTTAATTTCATTTTTACCTTGTGCAAAATAGCGAGAACTATGATACTGGAATCCAAATGTCCTGGCTCCATGGCCATCAATGGAGAAGATTTTGTTATAAAAATGTTTGTAGATCATTTAAAATTAGGCATTTTTGACTTCACAGTCAGTTCTTGATATGTCCTCCCCTTCACATTCCAACTGAACCCCACCTTGAAACAAAGAAAAATAAGCAAAAGTGACTGACAAAATACTCATCTCTAATAGCACATAGAACATTCTATTTCTATGATCTTCCACTTCTGATAAGAGGAGAGATGTCTGCTTTATCTTAATTATTTTTTTATTATAATAATATTTTTATTATATTAGTTCATTATAATGATTTCATTTGCCTTGGAGTATCATTTTCACTTAAGTTGTGACCACTGATATTGTTCTCTTGGTTATCACTTCCTATCGTATTGAACAGGCTTTCTGGTGCTTTTAAAAATTCTTTTTATCTACTGCACCTCAGAGTGCAGTAACACATCAATATTTTTTTAGCTATCCATTAATGAATAAACATCTATTTTGTTTCTAGTTTTGTTTTGTTTGTTTTTCTGCTATAAAATTATACTTGTGAACATTTTATTATATACAGGTTTTTTTCTTTCAGTCATTGATCCCCTTATAGTAAATGACTGGAATTTCAAAGTTTAGTGACTTTTCTCATACCATTCCAAATTGTTTTCTGGAAGAATTAGACCAGTTCATAGCTTTACCAAGAGCATGTTTTTCACTGCTTTCTACAGACCCTCCAACACGAACTTTTTTCTGTCTTTCTAAAAATTACTTTTTACCTATTTGGTGGTTGTGAAGAGAAATCTTGTAGCTGAATTAATTTGCACTTATCTTTTCATTTAAAGAATTTTTATATGATTGCTGATGATTTGTATTTCTTCTTCTGAAGATTCTTTATTCATATGCTTTGATGACTTTTGAAGAATAATTCTTGGTTTTATATGTTGTATCAGTGAGATACCCCCTCACATGAGGATCCCCAGAAAAGCTAGTCCAGGTTTGAGGAACTGTGTATCATCACTTACTCAAAGCCATAATTCACAGGCTCTTGCTGATGTATTTTTTTTTATACCAACTCTCTGGACAACATATTATTTCCAAATAAAAGACAGATAATCAAACAACACAGAAAATAAAGGGACAAATACAATTCTCCTTTGGACACATGGGGTACACTCTCCACAAGTTACCACATTTCCAATAGCGAAAGGCACACACGGAGAGAATATGTGTGATGAGGGAACAAGTGGAGGAGCTAGAAAACCAGGTGACCAGAACACACACAGAGAGAGCACAAATTTCAGGAACATACTCATAGAGAATATCTGTACACAGAGGATACATATTTTAGGCAACTCATGTCTCCAATGCTATAGAGTTGCCAAAATACTTTGGTAATGTCATTACTCCATTGCTCCTTGCTGGGCATCACATCTTCATTATAGGGTGTCAGTATCATCTCTGCTGGGCAACTTTGCTCACCATAGGATTGTCTCTGCAGGGCAGGTAGTTTCTTCTTATTGGCAAGATCAGGTTTGAGTCTATGTCAGTGCCAAGATGTTTAGGCTGTATGAATCACCATACCTAATCAGGCAACCAGAAAAAGCTAGCAGAATTTCCCTAGACTAAGATTAAATCCACTTTTTTTTCCATTGTCTTTTATTTGGTGCTACTGACTGGCACCCATTATCCCAAATAACTATCTGATGTGGGGTTAGAAATTTCTATGTAGTTCCTGTTGAATCTCTGATCAAATAGTGAATTTGTGTTCTAGTGTTCTAGAATAGTGAATCTATCCCAGGGACTCCATATTAGTATTTAGCTCTGTGCCACACAGCAGGCATTTAATAAATGTTTATTTATTGACCAATCCTTAAATTTCAAAGTTATTGGAGCAACAAAACCCTCCTTGCTCCCCAACTATTCTTAGATTGTCACGAAAAATGAAATTAAAATAAAGTTTACGTGGAATATTTAAATCACATTTCTTCCTTTATTTTGTAAGTCTTCCAACAACAAAAATGCTGATAGTTGCACTGCTATTTTTATGAACTCAGTAAAGATCTCCAGTTTTGTATGGACTTTGGAAGGACCTGAGGTTCTTAAGTAGTCCACAAATAGATTGGCCATGGTGGAGAAGTGAGGGATAAAATGTCATGGTTAAAGGAAGTGCTGGAGGTTTTAAAAACTGACTGGGGCATCCCACAACAGAATTGTATTCGTTTTCCAGGAGTCAAGGTAAATAGAGGCAGCTAGGTTCTAGAACAGTGGACTTCAAATTAGAAAGACCCGATTTTAAAATGTACCTCTCACACCTACAAGCTGTGTGACATTGAGCAACTAATTTAACTTTTTTCAGCCTCAGTTTCCTCATTTTTAAAATGAGGATAATAATTCATTGTGGTATTGTAAAAATCAAATAAGATATCCCCTGGACTGACCAAGCCAAAAGAAATGCCAGCAGTCACCCTTGAATCCACTAGTTGGAAGTCTTCTACCTGTTTTCATCACAGAGAGATGTTTGGCTTATGAATGAATTGGATTTAAGTGAGGCAGAGTTGCACAAAGTCATTAGCCCCTTACTCTCTATTCCAAAGTCATTGAAGCCCAGTGGCAAGACAAAAGTCAAGATGACTGATGATGGCCCGGGATGCAGTGGATAACCTTGGCATCTTTGATGACTCTTCTAAGCACTCCACAGCACGTGCTTTAGCTTTCTTCAAGACTGTTATAACAAAATGTTCTTATATGCCCTTTCTGCTGGGGGAAGTCTTCACATACTTGGGGTAGCTATCACCCTACCTCACTGATGGTTTTGAGGCCTGTCAGTTACCCTCACTGGTTTAACCTGTTGGCCATAATAGTTTTTACCAAGGTGTGGCTGTTGTGCATGCTGCAGCTTCTTGGAGCCATAGGCAAGAGTTGGGTGACAGGTGGACAACTAAAATGAATGTGCAACCCTGAAAAGTTCTCATCAAGCCATCACACCAGAGGTGCTAGTAGTACTGGAGGTAATGAACATGGCACACATCAAACAACATCACACACACACATACACACACACAAGTGACTTAAAAGAGAGAAATGACTGATTAACAATGTGTTAATGATTGCTCTTCATTTTTTAACTTAGGAAATGATGAAAATTGATGATATCTCTTAACTACTCTCCATTTTTTTCTGAATGAACAGTTTTTCAAGATAGCTCAGATTAGAGTTTCTTAATTTGCACACAATATATTCTCATTTTTATTCTACTAATTAAGTATTAATTTTGATCTCAAGTTGGCTGTCATATTTCTTCTAGTGATATGGAGGATGAGTAAGTCTTGTCATCATCTGGCTACTGTATACTAAAGTACTCTGGGCCTTACCATTTTCCCTGTTGTTATTGTTTCAGGCCCCTGGAAACTGTCATTTAACTGTTGGTATTCCCTAAGAACCCTTGCACTGCAGATGAACTCTTTTTTAAAAAAAATTTCAGATGAACTCTTTAAATATGTGTGGTCTCTCTCAAATAAAATATGAGCTTCAAGAGCAGCAACTACATCATTTTTTTCCTATTTATATCCCAAGCAAAATGCATAGTAAATAGAAAATGCTTAATACATGCTTTTTTTTCACTCATTCATTCTGGCATGATATATATGTAAAGCACATTGAAAACTTCAAAATAATATGTTAGGTATTAGACAGATGATAGAAAGAAAGAAGAAAGGAAGAGGAAGAAAGGAAGGAAGAAATGAAGGAAGGAAGGAAGAAAAATATTAAGTGCATAGTATATATCAGGTACTGTGCTATTCCCTACCCTTTTGGAACTTCCATTCTAATGGGGAAGGGGGACAGCAATACATTAAAGGGAGCTAGAAAAGAATGGGGAAAGTTACATGTCAGACAAGGTGGAAAAGTTTGGAGAGTCAGGAACAGAACGTGGAGAAAAGTAAGTATGGATGATCTGAACCCTTCCTGAAATGGTGGTTCCAGCTAGGAATTCATGAGGCAAAAGTATTATATGGGGCAGAAACAACTCCAGGGTAAGAGGGCTGGTATCCTGGAGACAGAAAAGTTCAGAGAGTCAAAAGTAAAGCTGGGAAAGAACTGATTAATACATTGCTTCTCAGTGAAGTGTCTCAGAAACTCTACTTATACCCTCATTGCTCTAGTTTGTGGATAGCTGATGCAGGTAGAGACAAAAAAGATCATAAAAGGTGGGCATGCTGTTTGGGATCCTGGAAAAAAAATCTAATGTTGTCTAGGTAAATCATGTCACTGGGTCTATTAGTTTTAGAAAAATTGAATTCATACAGGATTGGAAGATAGCAAAGGTCCAAATAGCATCATGGCTACTTATGTTCATAATTAATATGAAAGGAGGTTTTTCCAGACACTCTCCCCCATATACACTAAATTGTAGATAATACACCCTAGGTCTCTAATTTTGAAGAAAAAAAAGATAAGCATAGATGGTCTGGTTGAGCTTGTCAGTGAGAGAGACTGTTCAGATATTAAGCTTTTCAGGGATTTTTCAGGGATCAATAGTTATGGTAGGCCAGGAATTCTCTTTTTTTCCTTCATAAATAAGACAGAGGTGCTAATGCCCAATGGAAAATGAATTCCAAAAATAAAATAGCCTGGTAGATGGCAGTTAGGAGTCTACCCGTAGAATACTGATCAGAGTTTCAGTTTCAGATGAACAGTGTATGCAATCATGATCTGGCCTGGGATTGAATAAGATATTGGTGGATTATGTAATTTTGCACTCACCAATTTGGACAGTTTATTTTAGGGAGTTTCAAAATTGAGTGGACTAATTCCCCTGGGCATGGGCTATGGAGGTCTAGTTGTGATAAATACTACATATTAGCAGATGGAGGGGGTGGGGTAAGTGGATGGTTGAATGGGATGTGTAGCATGGTCTAGTCTGGAGTTGACTAAATACAGAAAACTATGTTAGTTTTCATTTACTCATTCATCAATCCCAGGTAAGACTTTTAAAGCAGAGTGGATTAAGTCCTCCATGGCAAGGTCTCTACGGTTTCAGTGGCCTGAAAATTTCTTTCTTTTTTTTTTTTTGAAAAGCAGAGTATCCTTCTGCTTTTATTATAAAAATTATTAAAAAATTATAATTTTTTTACATAACTTTTCCAGCCTAGGTTCAGTTAAGTACCTGTCTCTCCTATTCAGTTAAGAAGGGTCTTGCATATTTCAACAGGCAAAAAGAGAGATCTTTGAGAAATAAAACATTTTAAATTGATCCATTACTTCTTTTTCTTTGAATACTATATCTGGGAGGAGGGAGAAGACAAAGAGGGAGAAGGGGAAAGATGGTTCATCAAATGCCATAGTCAGAGCCAATTGTATGGAACTGGTACAGGTACTTCCACACGGAAGCTGCTTCACACCCGAAAAACCTAGTTCCTCATGGCCAGTCAATGCATCCAAACCTCTATCTGAACTCTGTTTTAAGATGGTGTCTCAATCATGTGGAAAATGATTGCAAGATGTCTCTCTTAACAAGGACAAAACAACTAACTCCCTGCTCGACTTGCAGCCTCATGTCAACCACAGTGGTACAGTGATTTTGAGGTACAGTGCAATGTGACAAGTGTTCATTCAAGAGGAGAACACAGAGTTAAAGACACAATTTAAATATAGAAAGATTGGAGTGTTTCTGGTCCAGGGGTAGGAGATGTGTATGTAAGGCTCCTCAGAAGTGCACCTAAGTCAACTTTAAGGAAAGAAGGGATGGAGGAGAAAACATAAAGGGGACGTATGTAAGATATTAGTTTAATTAAAAAGAGAGGAGGAAATCAACTCTCAATTCTATATCTTGTTCTTCTCCCCAAGTGTTTCCAAAAAGGAAAAATAAAATAAAGTCCATGAAAAATACAAAGAGTTTACTGCAAACTACCACAATAATTTAATTGAAACAAACTGCATGCATGCAAGTGGTGGCAGAGAAAAGGAAAAAGAATGAGAGGAGGAAGTTTCTAAGTGTCAGAACTAGTCAGTTGGTGGGGATGGGTGAAAATCCCTTCATCAGGAACAACAACAAGAAGACAGCTGGAATGAACAATAAATCAATTAATAAACATGTGTTAAGCAATACAGTGGGCTAGGTATAGTGCTAAGGACTGGGGATGCAAAGAAGCAAAAGACAGTTCCTGCCCTCAAGGAGTTTACAATCAAATGGAGGAGACAGCATGCAGGAAATATACACAAAGCAAACTATATACCAGATAAATGGGAATGAATAAAAGAGAGGGATTAGGGAAGGCAACTGAATGGACTTTAGACGTTAAAACAGCACAGTGGCTGCCTCATTTTGAAAGTAAATTAAATAATTCTTAATAACTGCATAGACCTTTATTTTTCTTCCAGTATCCAGGCTCAACTAACTATTTGCCCCACTCGTCCTCTAAATCTTTACTTTAATGCTATGTAATTCATAGATTTCTTACTTTAAAGCACTTACTAATACTATTATCTACTCAATTTGATTTAGAATCTTTTTTTTGTTACTTTAATTTACCAATAGGGGCAAGGACTTTTCAATCAAAATTATAACTTGATAACTTTCCCTTCTCTATCAAGGTTGACAAGTTTGCAGATTTAGAGGTGAAAGGGGCATTTAATCCCTTTCACTTCAAGCCATGTAGTCCAACTTTTGGCCCTGTTTGTGGCTAAAGAAAGGCTCAGAATGGCTAAGTTATTTACTCAAAGTCATATAGGAAGTCAGTAGCAGACCCATGATTTGAACCCAGGTCTTTGCATCACAGATCTAGAACTAGGCACACAGGAAATCCTCAGTAAGTGTCTATTGATGGAATAAGTAAATATTTGTTTATTTCCTCCTATGCCTAGAGAAGAACTAGCCTCTTAAGAGGACAGGCAACTGGGATATCCTATCGATGAGGGACTCTTGGAAAGAAGGTAGGTGCAGTGGGACTATGGAATGTTTGCTGAGGGATGGTGAGGGGTACCTATATTGGTTCATTATCTACCCCTCCCCTTTCCCAATTACTACCCATAACTCAGAGCTAGAGGCTTCGGGAAGTATATTGGCAGCACTCAGTAGTGAGGTATCTGTCCCAAGCTAAGTACCTTCCTTTGATCATTGTACTGTTGAGTTTTTCTTGATTGATATCCAGGAATGTCAAGGGTAAAATGGACAAAGTGTTCCTTTTGGGTCTCTATTTACTTTGCCTCTTGGGTGTGAGTCATGGGAGAGAGCACTGGGAGCTTGCAAGTAACTTTCTCCTATTTCTTTCCCAAAATTCAATTCTAAGTAAAAATACAGGAGTGATGATAAAAAAAAAGTCAGCATCCCTCCCTATTTCCTCAACCTTTTTTCCTTTTCTCATGTAATCTCTTCATTTCTTTTCCCATCTCTCATCATGTTTAGCTCCTTTTGGGGGTCTAAAAACAACAATAAGTGGGGGAAGGAGGAAAGAAAACAGGAAAACAAGGGAAGGATAATAGGAAAGATAACAGGAAACAAAGGGAGATAATGTAATTTCATTGGTGTTGCTTCTAAGATGGGGAACCAGCGTTGGTTTCAAGGGAAGGGCCATCTTCCAATTCGTGTCTTGTCTGAGAAAGATTTACATATTCCATCTGTTTGGATGGAGAGTCTACATATACTATGAGGAAAAATTGGGATGCTAATTGAAAATTCACTTCATCATTAAGGAGGATGGGAAGGAAACCTCTGATATGGCCTGCTCAGGCTCTGAGGTCTGTGGTGGGTGAAGGGGTGGTCACCATGCCTTCATAAGCTCCGCTGGGGGTAGGATCAATACTAAGAGCTTCTTCCTCTTTGACTATCTCAACAACTCTCTGAAGGTCATGTAAATATCCTTATTTCCATTTTACAGATGACCAAGTTGAAGCTGAGAGAGATTAAAATGATTTATCTGAAGTCATTCAGCTAGTAACTTGACAGAGCAGGACCTTGAATCCGGTTGTCCTGACTCCTGGGACGCTGTTCTTTCCAGTACACCACAATAATGGAGACCACACATACAGACCTTCAGCAGGGAGTGGCACAGTGAAGATGGGGTATTCTTCAAATTTCAAGTAGCAGGGAGCAGGACCTGCGTTTGAATCCCCCTCCACCTATGGACTGAGCCTGGGGAAGCCTCTTCAAAGTTGACCCTTTCTTCTTTGTCAGAGTGACACTATTCCTATTTGACAATGATCTGTGCTAAAAATTGCAAAGAAGCTTTCATCAAAAAAAAAAGGCAAGGCTGTTTTCATGTGACATGCCTTTTCCCAAAGTGGCAGAACCTCTTTAATGACTTTATTCTCTTTGTCTTCTCATTCCCTTTGCTATTTCAAACTACAGGCCTTCCTAAAGCCCCCAAACCCAATAAACTTTCCCTTGATGAATTAGCCCAGTGAGACATTTAGCAGAATTAAATGAAAGAGCATCTACTTATGCATTTATAGAAACTTGATCATCTTGAGCTTTTGTGCCTTATTTGGTGTTAACTTTGATGTTAACTTTGCTCCTTAATTTAAAAATAATCTTTTCTTTAACCTGACCACATTTTGATTGATTTAATGGGGGATGAAGGGAAGTATTTTAATTTATGACTAAGCCAAAAGTGTGCTAAATTGTCTTGGTTTTCTAGAGGTCATTCAGGGACTAGAGGCAGCAGAAACAGAGAGTTGAAAGAAAAGAATAATTCAGATGGGACCGAGTCTGATGTTGGTTGTGAGTGCTGATCATCCTGTTATCTGTAAGTGATAACATCATAGAACCTGTGGGGGACAATGGAACAAACTAGAAATGGAATCTTGAGAAGACGTAGAAAATATGAATTCTAGAGAGTCATAGAGATAATGGGCACATTCTTCATCATTGTTATTACCCAGTTTTCTCTGGAAATATAAGACCCCAGTTTTCCTTATTAAATTTTTTTTGTCCTTAAACAACCATCGCCATCACCACCACCACTTATTGGATTGAGCCCATACACAGTGTGATGTGGCAGGACTGGAGCTCAGAAGGCAATATCACCTTCTGAGAGATCATGCCTTCAGGAGTGGTTAATGAGCTGCTTCTTCCAAAGCTCCAAACGTCACCAGTTTTACAGGCAGGGAGGTGGACTGGAGGAGTGAGCACAGAATGTGGGCAATGTTTAGACCCAGAGAAGCTGACAGTGAAGCTGAAGTGTCCATCTGTTCCACCCAATGAAGGATGTACTTATAGGCAATTCTGCCTTTACAGAGTTGCAAACTAGATGCAGGTTTTGTGATGAGAAAGGGGCCTTCTGGTGATGCCAAAGGTCTATAATAGCAGAACATTCTTCTTTCCTCCCCACCTCTCATCTCACATCATAGCCTTCTGCTACTATATCCTCATTCATTCCTGTATCACATAAAGAATGTCTCTGCTACTTTCCAAGGCAAATCCCTCCATATGAGCCATTGATCCCATCCCATTCTGACTTCTCCATTAGATTGGCTCTACTAACATCCCTTAATCAGCAATCTTGCTTGGTCTGTTGGATTCTTATCTAAGCCTTCTAAATATGGCCACATCTTTCTCATCCTCAAAAACCTTTGTTTGATCTGAACATCCTTGCTATCACCCTGTGTGATGGTAAATATTTAACAACCAGCTCTATGAAAAAGAAATGGATGAACAACACATTTTTAAGTTTAATCCATGTTCACATTTTCTCCATTACTTTCTTAAATCTAACAAAATAACAAACATAACAAATAAAACCCTGACTTGTAGTGTTTGTTGATTTCTGAGATGCAAATGCTCTCTCTGAAAGATTAACTAAAGGCTTTCATATTTTGGTTCAAGCTGGCTCCGGCGTACTCCTGACTATATCTTTCCTCTTTTTCAGAGCTAAACTCCTTGAGAAAGTCACCTATAATCCATTTCTCCACTTTCTTTCCTCTTACTCTCTTAATAACTTTCTATAGACTGGATTCTGACCTCATTGTATTATAATAAACAACTCTCTCCAACATTACCAATGATCTCTTAATTGCCTGATCTAATAGCCTTTTCTCAGTCCTCATTGTTCTTGACCTCTGGGTAATAAAATTCCAAATTGCTGCCATTCTTTGATCTTTTTTTTGAGATAAGAGTAAAGAAATAATTTCATTCCTTTTCAGAACTTCAAGGTTTTTTGAAAACTTTCCATCTAGATTTTTGACCTCTGCCAAGATTAAAGGTTGGCCTTCCTTTCTGCGTATGGCTAAATTTACATCGAGAATCTCTTCCCAAATGAGTCCTTTTAGACCTCTCATAAGGGACATACTTCCTATGAAATTTTTATTTAGATATTTTTATAGTTTATTTAGAATCACAGCTTTTTTGCTTTGCCATTTTTCCTCAGGCTTCATCTGAATTATAAAAGGAAACACATTTGCTAGAAGATTCTTTTGATTGCTATAAGACATTTTTATCAAAGTAACTTGAGTACTATAAGTACTTAGTTTAACGTCTAGAATACCTCAGACTAAGAGAAATTATGTTTTTTCTTATAACATAATGTTAATTGCAATGCACCTATTTATCAAATTTGCAAATTACTGGGAGCTGAAAGAGAGAGAGAGTGAGAGAGAGAGAGAGAGAGAGAGAGAGAGAGAGAGAGAGAGAGAGAGAGAGAGAGAGAGAGACAGCACATAGATTAGATCATGATGCCAATGAGGTTACTGGTAATGAGTTCTACAGATGCCAGAAATCAATTTCAAATTTATTGTCCAAGGAAGGCAGAATTTCTCAACTCTTATTCTATTTTTTTCTTGAGTCCCCTTAGAATCTTTATTTTCCTTCAAAGCACAGCTTAGAAGCAACCTCCAACAAGAGCCTTTCCTGACCCATCTCTCCTCTCATACTTACTGCCCTCTTCCCTGTGAAATAACTTTATGTAACTTCCTAGACACTTTACATTTCTTTATTTCTGTATAACTTGTATCTTCCCAGCAACCTATACAGTTCTCAAGAATATTGATCTCTGCACTTGGCACAATTCTTATTGAATTAAAGAAAGAGAATCTTTAAATGGGAAAGGACAGTACAAAATTGTTAACAGGGGTTATGGAAATTCAACCTTCCTCAGAACTCAGCCCCCAGTCCACCTCCATGAAGCCTTTCTTGATTCTCCTATGTGATAATGTCTCTCCATTAATAAAAATTAGTTTAAATTTTCTTTGTATGTATTTTAAATCTGTTTTTACAGATTCATGTTACTTTCTCAGTGGACTATAAGCTCCTTGAGGTCAAGGACAGGTTTATTTTTTGTTTATTTTTTATTTATTCATTCATTTAGTTATTTGTCACAATGTCTTACACTAAGTACTTCATAAATGCTTCTTGCTTGATGGATTAATTGGACTCAAGGGTTGGTTAAGTATATTTAGGGACTCTTCATGAATTCAAGTTACCTGGCCCATATGGACTGTTTCTCAGGGTACTTCATAAATGCTTCTTGCTTGATGGATTAATTGGACTCAAGGGTTGGTTAAGTATATTTAGGGACTCTTCATGAATTCAAGTTACCTGGCCCATATGGACTGTTTCTCAGGGTATGGAAAAGATTCTCAGATATGATTGCTGAGCTATTGGCAATGATATTTGAGGAACTGTGGGAAAAAATATGAGCAAAAGACAGCAGATAGAGTAAGATGGATTCTTCAATTTTCTGAGTTTGACATCAATTCCTTGAAAATTCTAGGAAGCATTATTTTAAAAAATGGTTTGTGAACATTTAGAAATGGAAGTGGTAATCACAAGTCATATTGAATTACTAAGAGTGAATTAGGTCAATATAATATTATTTCCCTCCTCATCCTCTCCCCCAATTTTGACTGGTATATTAATCAAATAATACAGATATGATAAATTTGAATCTCAGAAAAGCATTGGATAAACATATTAAAAATAACATTATGAGCAAAATGGGGAAATGTATACTATGAGTAAAATGAAGTGGCATTGGAATTGGTTGACTGAGCCCAAAGACTGATAATTACTGAATTAATGTCTCTAGTAAAATCTTTGTCATTGGCCCTGCTTCCATATTGCCGTTCATGATGGGGATGAAGTTATGATAGCATTTCCATCAAATTTAAAGATGACACAATACTAAGAGAGGGGTAGATAGTTAGATTTGATTGATTTAACTTACTCAATACACTGTTGTCTAGATTAGCTTGGAGTTCTTCAGTAATGGGAAATTCATCATTCCCAAAGAAAGCTAATTCTATTTTTTTGTTGGAAAACTTTATTTTATTTTTTAAAAATTAATTTATTTGTTTTCAGTTTTCTACAATCACTTCCATAAGTCTCAGATTTTTCTCTCCCTCTCTCCCCCTTTCATTCACCCACCCTCTCTGAAACAGCCTACAATATTATGTGGTTTCTATACATACATTCTTATTAAGCACATTTTCATATTAGTCATGTTGCAAAGAGGAATTAAAAAGCCCTTCACAGCAATGCAAGGACCCAAAGGACTCTTGAGGCAAAATGCCATCCACATCCAGAGAAAGAACTATGAATTTGGAAAGCAGAATGAAGCAGAATATTTTCTCTTGTGTTATGTTTTGTTTTGTTTTGTTTTTTCTCATGATTTCCTCCATTCATTTTCCTTCCTTCATTCCTCCATTGTGAAGTCCTCCTATTCATCATTTCTTATAGCACAATAGTATTCCATTGCATTCATATACCACAACTTGCTTAACTATTCCTCAATTGATGAGCATCCCCTCTATTTTCAGTTCTAGGCCACCACAAAGAGTGCTGTTATAAATATTTTTGTAAAATACACAGATTGTAATCATAACTGTGAATGTGAATGGAATGAACTCTCCCATAAAATGGAGGTGGGTAGCAGAATGGATTAAAAGCCATAATCCAACAATATGTTGTTTACAAGAAACACATTTGAAATGGGGGGATACACACAGGATTAAGGTCAAAGATTGGAGCAGAATATATTGTGCTTCAGCTGATGTAAGAAAAGCTAGAGTAGCAATCCTAATCTCAGACAAAGCAAAAGCAGAAATAGATCTAATCAAAAGAGATAAGGATGGAAACTATATCCTGCTAAAAGGTACCATAGACAATGAAGCAATATCATTACTAAACATGTATGCTCCAAGTGGTATAGCATCCAGATTCTTAGAGGAGAGGTTGGGAGAGTTGAAGGAAGAAATTGACAGCAAAACTATACTAGTGGGGGACCTCAACCTCCCCCTCTCTGAACTTGATAAATCTAACCTCAAAATTATAAAGAGTTTAAGGAGGTAAATAAAACTCTGGATAAGGTAGATATGATAGATCTCTGGTGAAAAGTGAATGGGAATAGAAAGGAATATACCTTTTTCTCAGCAGTACATGGAACATTTACAAAAATTGACCATGTACCTGGACATAAAAACCTCACAATCCAGTGCAGAAAGGCAGAGATAATCAATGCATCCTTCTCAGATCATAATGTAATAAAAATTATATGTAATAAAAGGCCATGGAAAGATAAACCAAAAATCAATTGGAAACTAAATAATCTAATCTTAAAGAAAGAGTGGGTTAAAGAAGAAATCACAGAAACAATCAACAAGTTCATTCAAGAGAATGACAATAATAAGACAACCTACCAAATCTTATGGGATACTGCAAAAGCAGTTCTTAGGGGAAGTTTTATATCTTTGAATGCCTACATAAAAAAAAATAGAAAAAGAGGAGATCAATGACTTGGGCATGCAGCTGAAAAAGATAGAAAAAAAATTGAAAATCCCCAAGTAAATACCAAATTAGAAATACTGAAAACCAAAGGAGAGATTAATAAAACTGAAATTAAGAAAACCATTGAATTGATAAATAAAACCAATAGTTGGTTTTATGAAAAAATTAATAAAAATGGATAAACCTTGGTCAATTTGATTTTAAAAAGGAAGAAGAAAATCAAATTACTAATATTAAAAATGAAAGGAGTGAACTCACCTCCAATGAGGAGGAAATTAAAACAATAATTAGAAATTACTTTGCCCAACTTTACGCCCACAAATTTGATAATCTAATGCAGATGGATGAGTATTTTAAAAAATACAAATTGACCAAATTAACAGAAGAGCCCCATCTCAGAAAAAAGAAATTGAACAAGCCATCAGTGAACTCCCTAGGAAAAAATCTCCAGGGCCAGATGGATTTACAAGTGAATTCTATTAAACATTTAAAGAACAGTTAATTCCAATACTATATAGACTATTTTTGAAAATTGAGGAAGGAGTCCTCTCAAATTCTTTCTATGATACAAATATGGTTTTGATACCTAAACAAGGAAGAGACAAAACAGAGAAAGAAAATTATAGACCAATTTCTCTAATGAATATAATGCGAAAATTTTAAATAAGATTTTAGCAAAACCAATACAGCATCTTATCACAAGAATAATACATTATGACAAGGTAGGATTCATACCACGAATGCAGGGCTGGTTCAGTATTAGGAAAACTATTGGGATTATTGATCATATCAACAACAAAACTAACAAAAAGCACATGATTATCTCAATAGATGCAGAAAAAGCTTTCGACAAAATACAACACCCATTCCTATTAAAAACACTGGAGAACACAGGAATAAAGGGTATTTCCATAAAATAATAAGCAGTTATCTACCTAAAACCTTCAGCAAGCATTATATGCAATGGGGATAAGCTAGATGCATTTCCAATACGATGAGGGTGAAACAAGGCTGTCCATTATCACCACTATTATTCAATATGGTACTAGAAATGTTAGCTGTAGCAATTAGACAGGATAAAGAAATTGAAGGAATAAGAATGGGCAAAGAAGAAACTAAGTTACCACTCTTTGCAGATGATATGATGATATACTTGGAGAATCCCAGAGATTCAAGTAAAAAACTACTTGAAATAATAAACAACTTTGGCAAAGTTCCAGGTTAAAAAATAAACTCACACAAATCTTCTGCATTCCTATAAGCAACAAAGTCCAACAGCAAGAGATAGAAAGAGATATCCCATTTAAAGCTAGGGTAGATACTATAAAATACTTGGGAATTTACCTGTCAAAACAAACCCAGGGACTATATGAACACAATTACAAGACACTTTTTGCACAAATAAAGTCAGATTTAAGTAAGTGGAAAAACATCAGTTGCTCATGGGTAGGCCAATCTAATATAATAAAAATGACACTTCTACCTAAATTAATTTACTTATTTAGTGCCAATTAAACTATCAGATAATTATTTTCTAGAGCTGGATAAAATAATATCAAAATTCATCTGGAAGAACAAAAGGTCCAGAATATCAAAGGGACTAATGAAAAGAAATGCTTGGGAAGGTGGCCTGGCACTACCAGATCTCAAATTGTACTGTAAAGCAGCAGTTATCAAAACCACTTGGTACTGGCTAAGAAACAAAAGGGTAGACAAGTGGGATAGACTTTGCACTCAAGACACAGTAGGCAAGGAATATAGCAGCCTCCTGTTTGATAAACCCAAGGACCCCAGCTTCTGAGATAAGAACTCACTGTTTGACAAAAGTTGCTGGGAAAACTGGATAACAGTGTGACGAAAACTAGGCATAGACCCATGCCTGACACTGTACACAAGAATAAAGTCCAAATGGATCTAGGTATAAAGATTGATATCATGGACAAACTGGAGGAGCAAGGGATAGTGTATTTATCAGATTTATGGAGAAGGGAAGAATTTGTTACTAAAGAAGAGATAGAAAGCATTATGAAATGCAAGATGGATAATTTTGATTACATTAAACTGAAAAGTTTTTGCACAACCAAACCCAATGCAACCAAAATTCAGAGGGCTGTAGTAAATTGGAAAAGAATTTTTACAGCTAATCTCGGGGATAAAGGCTTCATTTCTAGAATATATAGAGAACTGATTCAAATGTACGACTGTCCAAGTCATTCCCCAACTGATAAATGGTCAGAGGATATGAACAGGCAATTTTCAGAGGAAGAAATCATATGAAAAAATGCTCTAAATCACTTTTGATTAGAGAGATGCAAATCAAAACAACTCTAAGGTACCACATCACACCTATAAGATTAGCAAACATGACAGAACAGGAAAATGATAAATGTTGGAGAGGATGTGGGAGAGTTGGAACACTAATTCATTGTTGGTGGAGCTGTGAGCTTCTCTATTTCATTGAATGACCATTTTTTCCCCTGAAGTATTATACTCAGTTTTGCTGGGTAGGTGGTTCTTGGTTTTAATCCTAATTCCTTTGACTTGTGGAATATCATATTCCAAGCCCTTCCATCCCTTAACATAGAAGCTGCTTTACCTTTTTTATGCTTCTCTTGATATTTGTATTTGAAGGTCAAATTTTCTATTGAGCTCTCATCTTTTCATCAGAAAGTTCTGGAAATCCTTTACTTCACTGAATGTGTATCTCCTTGCCTGACATATTCTCAATTTTAAAAAATTTGAGTACCAGATTCTCTCTCTCCCTCAAGACTTTCTTCCACCCATTGAAAAGGCAAGCAACATGATACCCATTATACAAGTAATGTCATGCAAAACATATTTCCATATTAGCCATGTTACAAAAAAGGAAGAAAAATAAAGTTTAAAAATATGCTTCAATCTGCACTCAGAGTTCATCAGTTTTCTCTTCAGAGGTGGAAAGCATTTTTCATCATGAGTCCTCTGGAATTGTAGTGTATCATTATGTTGATCAGGGTAGCTAAGTAATTCACAGTTTTTGAGGTTTTATTTTATATCCTTCAAGTTTGCTGAAGCTCTTAGTTATCTTAATTAGTGTTTTTACTTATTCCCTGGGATTAAGTAAGCCATCATATCATCAGCAGACATAGCTCTATCTTCTCCTCACCTAACATTATTATTTCAGTTCCTTTTTCTTGTCTTATTGCTATTCCTAGCATTTCCAGAACTAGATAAAATAATAATAGGGAGAAAAAGCATCTTTGCTTCACTCCCATATTTATTTTTTTAAAAAAAGTTTCTAATATGTTACTTATTGCATATTATACTTGCTTTTGGTTTAGATAGATGCTTTTTATTATTTAAAAAAGTCCCTCAGTGCTTATACTTTGTAAGATTTTTAGCATTAGCTCAGCTCCAGGTAAGCTGTAGCATTCTAGCTTCTAGCCGAAAGAATCAGAGGCCACAATACACAAAGCCTCAAGCTCTCAGCACAAGAACTGTGGGACAGGGCCCCCATTCCCCAGAAGCAGAGATACACTTTAAAAGCCAGGAAAAAGGCAATTATGAGCAGGAAGCAAACCAGAAAAGAAAAGACCATAGAATTTTACTATGGGGACAAGGACCAAAACACGAATACTGAAGAGGTTAGCATTGAGACTGTACTTCCATCTGAGACCTCAGAAGGGAATATGAACTGGTCTCAACCCCAAAGAGCATTCTTAGAGGAACTCAAGAAGGATTTTAAGAGTCAGATTAGAGAGGTAGAAGAAAAATTGGTCAATGATTTTAAAAACACAAAAAAAGAATTCGCAAAAGAATTTAAAGGAAAATTGTACAAAGGGAGAAGGAAGTACAAAACAACTCCTTAAAAGGAACAATTAGGCAAGTGGAAAAGGAGATGCAAAAGTTAAATGAAGAAAACAACTTTTAAAAAATTAGAATTGGGCAAGTAGAAGTTAATGACTCTTTTTCCATCTGACCAATTTTGCTTTTTAAGACGTTCTTCTCCTCATTGACTTTTGGACCTCTTTTGCCATTTGGATTGGTCTATTTTCGAAGGTGTTCTCTTCTTCAGCATTTTTTGGATCTCCTTTAGCAAGCTGTTGTCTCCTTTTTCATCATTTTCTTGCATCACTCTCATTTCTCTTCTCAATCTTTCCTTTACTTCTCTTACTTGATTTTCAAACTCCTTTTTGAGCTCTTCCATGGCCTGAGATAATTTCATATTTTTCTTGGAAGTTTTGGTTGTAGTAGCCTTAACCCTGCTGTCTTCCTTGAATGCTTTGATCTTCCTCTAGTTGTATGCTTTGATCTTCCTTGTCAAAAGAAAATATCTTTTCACCAAGAAAGTAACCTTCTATAGTCTTATTTTTCCCCTTTTCGGTAATTTTCCCAGCAAATTACTTGACTTTTGAGCTCTTTGCTAAGTGGACGGTGTACTGATCCAAGTTTCAGGGGCTGTATGTAGCTGCTTTCAGAGATATCTCCAGGGACATGTAAATTCTCAGCTCCTCCAAAGTGATATGATCAAAGTAGAGTTGTTTACTCCTCTCCTGGCCTGCACTCTGGTCTGTGAGCAACCACAAGCACTCTTTTTTGCCCTGGATCTGCTAAGGCTGGGGCTGGCCCACAGTTCCTCTCTCATGCAGGTGAGAGAGCTTTCCCACTGACCTTTGAAGCTGTCTTTGGCATTTGCAGGTTGAGATATCTGGAAACCATGGTGCAGTGATTCACCACCCTGAGACTTGCTCCAGTTCCAAGCTGGTGCAATAGACTCCTCTTGTCAGCATTTCAGATTGTCTTGGGCTGAAAATTTGTTTCACTCTATCATTTTGTGGCTTCTGCTGCCCTAGAATTTGTTCAGAGTCAATTTTTACGGGTATTTTGAAGGGTTTGGGTGGAGAGCTTAGGCAGCTCCCTGCTTCTACTCCACCATCTTGGCTCCACCCTGTCAACCTGTTTTTATCAGGTTATATATTTCTCCCATTTTTTTCCCTCTCATTCTAGTAGATTACCCTTTACTCCTCCCCTTCAATTAGTCCAATTCTTTAATTTTTAAATTAATAACTTTTTGATCTGATTTCCAAAAATATTTTGCTTATTCTCTTCCTTATCCATCTTCTCTCCCTATTTCCTCTAGACCCTCATTCTTTCATTCATGACTCCTATAATCATTTGATCTGTCACTTTTCTCTGTATTTTATGTACAATCAAAGCTTCCAGGTATCTATTCTAGACTCTGGCCTCTAGATACATTCTAGGACTTATTGTATTGATTTCCCTTTTCCATTGTGCCTTACTCTCAAAATAGTGCCAATTATTGCAAGATGTCAGAGAGGACACAGCCCTGTGATAAGGCATTTCTCCATTGATCTATACCCTCTTTTGTCGACATTTTTTCTACATTTACATGGAAATCTCCCTGTGTCCATGTTTTCCCAGTCCTGCTCATTCTGGTTGCCACTAGGGGTTCCAGTTCTACCCCTCCTAGGACAAGTAGATTTTTTGAGCACCAAATATTTCATGTCTCATCCAGTGTAAAGTCCTCATCTCCCTTTATCCATAAGGGCATTCATTAATGGAACTCTTTCTTAGTTGCAAAATAAGGCCTCTATCCTTTTTCCCTCTTTTCACTCTCCCTTCTCCCTTTTCCTCACTTACTCCACTGTAGATTTTTCTCTTTCTGAGACCACATAAATCACCTTCCCTTCATTTCTAGCCCTTGCTTTGACCCCAGCACATCACTATCCCATATTCCTTTTCCCTCCTTTCATATATGATCCCGTGTTATGTAGTCCCACAAACAAAGCATTCACCTATAGGCAGGGTATTGCCAGGCTCTGTCCATAATGCCCCTGTCCACCTATTTACTCTTACCTATACCGTAATTCTGCCTTCACTCTTGTCTCCCCATGTACATTTAGACTGGTCTTCCTGCTTTCACCCTGTTGCTGTTGCTCTCAGCATTTATTTGCTCCTGCATTTCTCTTGCTTGGGGAGTTTGAGAAACAAATAATTTCTTCACTTTTGGTTTTCCTTCTAAAATGTTTCAAACTCTTCTTTATTGAAACTTCTCTTTTCTTATATGCCTAAGCTCAGATTTGCAGGATAGGTCACCCTGGGGTGCATCCTAAGAACCCATGCTCTGCAGAACACATTATTCATTCCCTTATCCTTTTTCTGATGGGTATGGAATAGTCTTGCACTATTCAAGTGTTCTTTCCTTTGCATTTGAAGGTCTTCCTCCTGAAGACTTGCAGAACATGTCTCTGGATTGAATTATTAAATTTAGCCACTGTGAGTTTTAGAGTTTATAGCACTTTTTTCTGGAGATTATCTGTGAATTCTTTCAATCAGGTTTTCATTTTCTATTTTCAGAAGTTCTGGACAGTTCTCGTCTGTCAGGATCCCCATGCCAAGACCTATCCTTTCTTTTTACTATTAGGAGACATTCCATTTTACAGAGCTAAGACTCAACAAGCAAACTGCGCTTGGCATAACAACAATCTTTTATGCTCACTGTCTGGATGAACACAGCAACATCCTAGAATCATTTCACACGTGCTCCAGATAGTCCCTGAGCTAGACAAGTACCTGCAGCCTCCCTAGTCTAGTCATGAAGCCCTGCTGTGAATCAAATTTGCCACATTGTTGCTGTTACCCCTCACTTTCAGGGCTATAGCTAGTGGATCTGCTACTAGAGCAGCCATGGTACATGTATCTAGTTCCCCTCCTCCAACAGAATATAGAATGCTTTTGGCTTATGACTACTGTTATCTCTGATTTTATTTTGCTTTTTTTTTTTATTTTATTTTTCAGAGTTAATTGTGGGCATGATAACCTATATGAGCTCTTTGGTATTTCTAGAGTTAAAAGCAGTTGCAAGTGACTCTTCGGTCATTTGTTTTCAGGGTTGATACTTTTACTATTTCCTTCATTATGGCATAAAAGTTTTTAGTTGTCATCTTCTGGGAGATTCTTAGATTGTCTCTATGCAGCCTGTCTTCAAGATCTGCATGTTTTGCTTTCATAATGAGCATATTTTCTTTTAAAGTCTTCATTTTTGCTTCTTTTCCTCTAGATTGTATTTCACTTCTGTGTATTTATATTCCCAATAAAGTATTGCCTCTTTTGTTTCTTTGGTGAGGCTTACCATTGCCGATTCAAGTTCTTCTAATCTGCTAATTATGTTTGATGTGCCAGACACACATTCTGCTTTCATGATTCTTATTTCTCTTTTAAACTACTCAGCAACAGTGTGTTGTGGTTTATTGTTCTCTTTGAATTCTAGAGGGCCTTCTTTCTCATCAAGTGTAGAATAATTTTCCTGCATTTTGAAGTATTTATTCATAAATAACTGAACTCATTTACTAGATCTGGAAACCATATTTCCTCCTATTCTTAAAGTTTACCTTGTTAATTTATCTGTTTTGTTAAAAGTCTTTGACACTTCTTGAAATCTTTGGTACTTTCAGTCTCCCCTTCTCCCTACTTATTTATTATTTATTATTAGTCACTTCCTCACTCCCTCTCTTCTGACTGTGGTTTCCTTATGGGCTGGATCTCAAAGCATCTTAGCCTCCTCCAACACTAGTAGCCTAGGTCTCTATGCCAACTCACTTTTGGATGCTCAGAACTACCCCCAGTTTGATGCTGTGTTCTTTCCTTCAGGTTTGGTGGAGTAGTACACAGCTCTATACATGTACCATGTCCTCTCCTTGTCTCATTATCTCTGTTCCTTAGATCTCTGGTTTGGCACCAGTAATTCAGAGCCTGCTTTTCTTGGCTCTGGCAATTCAAAGCTTTGCAGAGATAGTGCTTCTGGGTTGTAGCCCCTGATAGCATTTTGCCCCTGAAGGGTTATGGCCAAGCTTGTTTTCCAGAAAACTTTCATCAGTTAAAGTTAGGGTTTCTACAACAGTCAAAAGATGAATAGAAGAACAGAGTGCAAGGTTGGGTTTTGATATAAGCCTGCATTGTATCTGTAAGCCAACCGCTATAGCCCTGCTGCCAGAAGTGTGGGAAGTGAGGGAAAGGTAATGAGTGAGCTCAAGGTTAGTATCAGTTCCTGGGTTTTTTTATCTTTTGGATTCTGAGTGTCCTTGACCATGGAATCAACTGAAGTTGCTTTATCTTTGGCAAATAATTTCTTTTTGGAAAGGTCGTAGGGATTGTATAAAATGTCTGGTCTTCCATCTTATTACTCATGGCACCCAGAACTTCTGTAGGAGAGTATTCTTATTTAAATTACATGAAACAAAAAAATTCATGTACCTGAAATAAGAAGTGAAGTCAAATGAGGGGAAGACCATTTGAATCAAATTTCTCTAAGAAGGATTTGTTATTCAAGATATATCTAAATGAATATGCGGATATATGTACATGTACACATATAGATATATACATGTACATACATGTGCATATATGTATATGCAAACATACCTACATACATATATGTATATGGAAACCATATATATGGACATGAAATGAAAAGCCACTCCCTCATAGATAAATAGACAAAGGATACAAATAAATAATTCTAAATAAAAAGAATTGCAAACTATTAACAACAATATAAAAAAGTCTAACTTACTAGTAATAAGAAATATACAAATCAAAACAAATCTGAGGTTTTACTTCACGCTTCAAATTGGCAAAGATGACAAAATATGGCGATGGTCAATGTTGGAAGGAATATTTGTTGGTAGAGCTATCAATCAATAAAATCATTTGGAAAAAAAAATTTGGAATTATGCAAATAAAGCAGCTAAAATGTTCATCTACTTAGACACAGAGATGCACTACTAAACTTATAATCCAAACAAGCCATTAATAAGAAGAAAGTGTGTATATAAATTAAAAAATCAGGACTTTTTATGATAGCAATACATCAGTAGAGGGGAAAAGGAGGAAAAGGAGATGTCCATTAATTGAAGAATAGCTAAACAGATTATATTATATGAATGTAATTACTTCAATTACTCAATTATTGTAATTCATTACTACAATTAATGAATGCAATGAAGGTAATGGATGTAATTACTGCATTGTAAGACATGATGAATATGATGTATATGGAGAAGCATGGACAAATCTGCACAATCTCATTCAACATGAAATAAGCACAGCCAAAAAAAATTATGCTTAAAGACTACAACAGTATAAACAGAAAGAAACAACTATAAAAGCCAGTAAATAAAAGTGAATTGGCAAAATTACAAACAATGCACCTGGCCCCAAAGAAGACAGTGCTACCCTTTTGTAGAGCTGGGAGGTCCATTCTTGTAGTATATAGTATATTTTTTTCAGACTTTTTCAATATATTTATTAGTTTACTGATTTCTTCATTTCTTTTTTCCTATTTTGTCATTAAAATATTTTGCTATATGGAAAAAGAGAGGAAGAAAGATATTGGAGGAAATTTTGATTATGTAAAAAAAGACAAATAAAAATTAATATATAAAAAAGACTGTGCAAGGTATCTCATATTTTTTTTAAAAACTAACCTAGAAAACAGATCAAGATTAGAATATTTAGAATGTGGCACTCTCTGAAGCAGAGTTTGAATGTGCAGCAGTTTAGTTCGAATAAGGACCTCAGTGTCTGGTGCCTTATCCTGACAGGTGATCCTCAGAATCTTCCCAAGACGGTTCAGATGGAAGTGATTCAGTTTCCTGGTATGGCGCCGGTAGACTGTCCATGTTTCACAGGCATACAACGAGGTCAGCACAATGACTCTGTAGACCTTCAGTTTGGTAGTCAGTCTATTACCTCTTCTCTCCTGAACTTTTCTTCAGAGCCTCCCAAACGCTGAGCTAGCTCTAGCAATGTGTGCATCAACTTCATTGTCAATGTGTACATCCCTGAAAAGTGCACTACCAAAGTAAGTGAACTTATCCACAGAATTCAAAACTTCTCCATTTGTTGTAACTGATGGTTCCATGTATGAATGGTGTGGTGGTGGCTCATGGACCCAGTGTTTTCTTGGTGTTAATTATTAAGCCAAAATTAGCACAGGTAGCAGAGAGTTGATCCATACTTCCATACTTCATTGCATCTCAGTTTCAGAGGATGCATTGAGTGCACAATCATCTGCAAACAAAAAATCATAATGAGGTGGAGGATGAAGCAAGTGTCTTCTCAGAAACCTAAAGTCTTCAAGAGTCATAGAAGGGGTCTAGTAAGACAGAGAGTCTGGGAGTTTTTGTTCTGTTTTGATGATCTTAAAAGAAGTAAGGAAAGGAGGGAGGAAAAGGATTGAATAGAGGAAGAAAAAGGGAGAAATGGAGGTGACATCTCATAGTAGAGGATACAAATACGAGTTTATGCAAATCATAAAGGGATGGAAATGGGAATCACTGGACCATCACTTTCATTTGAAGTGTTTGGAGGAGGATAGGAAACACATACATACACATGTACATATACATATGTATAGAAAAACTTTCAATTCAACAGGGAAATAGTAGGGAACAAGAAGAGGTGAAGTAAATAAGAAAGAGGGTAGATTTAGGGAAGAATTAATCAGAAGCAAAAGAAATTAAGAGAGAATTAGGGGAAAGCATTTAAATGGGAGGGAAGAAGGAGTAAAAATCTAGAACTAGAGTCTGGGTGAGGGGATGAGAAGAGGGACAGGAGAGGAGAAGCTTATTACATGAAACACACTTTGATTACATAAAGTGAAAAATATTTTGCATGAATAAAACCAATGCAGTTAATATTAGGCGTGAACTAGGCAATTGGGAAAAAATTTTTGCAGCAGGTTTGTCCTGATAAGGGTCTCATTTCCAGAATACATAAAGATCTGATTCAAATTTATAACAATAAAAGCCACTGGGCAACAAATGAATGGTTAAAGGACACAAAAAGACAGATTTTCAAGGAAGAAATCCAAGCTATCAATAGTCATGTAAAAAATTCCAAATCAATAATAATTAAATACATGCAAGTTAAGGCAATTCTGGGGTTTAACTTCACATCCAGCAGATTGGCAAAGATGACAAAAAAACAAAAATTACAAATGTTGAAAGGACTAGGGGAAAACAAACACATGAATTCACTGTTGGTGGAGCTATGAATTGGTTCATTCATTTTGGAAAGGAAATTGAAACTATACCCCAAAAGTTGGTAAACTGTGTATATGCTTTGACCCAGTTATGTCACTGCTAGGCCTATACTCTATAGAGGGAGAAAGACCCACAAATACAGAGAAGAAAGAAGACCTATGTATACAAAAATTTAGCACCTTTTTTTCTTAGTATCAAAGAATTGGATACTTACAGGTTGCCCATCAATTGATGACTGGATCAACAAGTTATAGTATACAAATGTGTTAGAATATTCTTGTATCATTAGAAAGTATGAAAGGGATAGTTTCTATGAAACCTCAGAAGACTTGTATGAACCTATTCATCAGGATACCAATTCATAAATCACATGAAAAACTGATTAATGTTATGACTAATCATGATTTCAAAGGATTTATGTTGAAGCATACTATCCACCTCCTTACAGAGAAGGGATAGATTCAAGATGTGGAATGAAACACATAAACTTGGAAATGGCCATTCTGGGGATTAGTTTTTTGTAACTATGCATATTTATTACAAGTGCTTTGTTTTTCTTTTCTTTTTCAATGGTGGGTAAGAGGGAGAGAAAATTTATTTTTGTTCACTGAGAAAAATTAAAGTTAATTATAAAAAAATCTGTGATCCTTTGGTTAGCAGTAGAAGATTTAGTAACTAGTTGTCAAAGAACTCCATTCATAGTTATGTCTTTGAGGATGCCGAATGATACAATTGTTTCAAGGTCCTGCTTCTTCAGTCTTGAATCCCTTAGGTCATGCTTTTCCCCAAAGTGTCCAGCGAATAGTGTAAAAGCCTTTCACTATCGTTATCACCACAGGCAATAGATTCTCACCCCACCCCTAATTTCCTGCTTTCATACTTTTACACTGATTGTCCCACATTCCTCTGTCTCCTTACCTCTGTCTCTCAGACTCTCTAGTAGCCACCTCAAATGCCTCTTTTTATGTGAGAGATTTTCTAATTTCCCTACTAGCGACTTTCCTCCAATTTTACTATAAACACATACATACATGCATACACAATACATAAAAATATAATATAATATGTAATAATATAATATATAATATAATATACCTTCCCTCTGATATCACAGTATAAATATATACACATGTATATCACCACATAAATACATGTACATATGATATATATTTATATACATACATATTTCCCTCAGCTAGCCTGTTAGCTTCTTGGGGACAGGTACTATTTTAACTTCTGTCTTTGTATTCTCATTGCTTAGCATAGTATGTATAACACCATTTGAAAAATGCTTGTTGATTGGAGATGAATATGACTCAGAACTGAAATCGTTACAAATCATGTGCTGCAAGGGTTCTTAACCTTTTTTTTTGTCATGGACTCCTTCTCAGAGTGAGATTTGTAGCCTATACCCATAACTGAAGGACTTGCTAAATTTCAGTGAAAGGATAAAGAAAATGAAGGTGTGTTCTTTCCCCTACTAAGTTCACAGAGCCCCTAAATCTATTAAGACCCCTTAATGGGGGAATCCATGGTCCCCTTCTAAGCACCTCTGATCTAATCTGATTTCCTCATATTATAGAGGAAGACACAGAGAACTTGAAATGTTAAGTGACTTTCCCAAAGTCATGTACTCATTAAGAAAGAGAATAATGTTCTCTCATTCCAAATTTTTCTCACAGTAACTGAAAGGTTCTCCCTTTCCTGAAGTCTTATGCATCTTTGTATACCTGTTTGTCTAGAAGGAGGCTCACTCAACTGGTCTCAGGAAAATTAATGGATTTAAACACCTAGTTGAGGATCTCATACCTCATTTCTTAGTACAAAGCATAGGTTTCATAAACTACCTTATGCTTATCTATTTTAATGAACTCTTTCTGATTCATCAATATATGTTTTACATTTAGAGTTGGTTTGTTGGATAGTACCTTCTTAGTTCCAGAAAGCTGTGAAGAACAGAGTTATATTTCTTTTCAGCCTCCTGTGGAAAGAAAAAAACATATAAAATATTTTAGTTGCCATGGGTTGTTCTGTAAGGTTGTTGGTCCCTGGGATACTCAGACCTTTCTGGGTTATTGATTCTACCCCTGGGTTTGATCAGATGGACTGGCTAGGTGCCAGTCCTCCCAGGATTGTTCATAACCTCATTTCTTTCTCCAAATTATAGCTCCTAGAGAGTCCCTCCTAAGTACTTGAAGGAGGGAAATATTCAACTTGAACAGAAAGAACTGTTCTTTCCAGGTGGAGATAGTATTATACCAAGGGCATAGGACATGATGTTCAGAACCAATCAGCCAATTTCCACCATATGGGTGACCACACAGACATTAGAGGAGTACTGTATGATGAAAAAGGGATAAGAAGACTTCTGCCAAGATTGCTCAGATGATTTGAGCATAGTTAAACCTAAGGCTAGTTACCTTCTATCAGCTCTAAATGCCAGTAGGTGTTCCAAATAAGCAAAAAAAAAATTCTTGAAAATTATAGGAAAGCAAAAATATGCTTTATAAAAAGAACCTAACCAAAAACAAAACAAAAAACCCCATAAAACTCATGGGGAAAAATAAAACAAAAGGAAAACTCTCATACAAATAGATGCTATAGGCAAAAGAAAGATAAATCTCCAGAAAAAGGATAGGATTTCACCAATAAGAGTGAGTGAGAATGGAGTAACCTTAAAACAACTTCCAGAGGTGTTTAGTCATTCAATAAGAGGAAATACCAGAGAAAAATTAAAAGATGACAGAAGATTTAGGACCTCTACAAATCATAAGAGCTGACATCAAAGACAAAGTTCTGTAAGAAGACACAAAAATTATTGATTTCCCAGAAAATCTTGACTAAACAAAGAGTCTAGATGCCTAGAAGAAAAAAAATTCTTGGAATTTTTGGGAATAGGAAGCAAAGTATAGATTGATAAAATCCAAAGCAGGCAAGCAGAGGAGGATTTCAAGTTTAATTCCCCATGATATATAGTTTCTCAAATATTGAATCTTGTAAAAATCCAAGAAAGATCAGCTAAGAGGGATATTTGAAGGAGATAAAAGACTGAATTGTGCTACACAAAACCCAGTAGAAGTCAATTAATATCCACAATAATAACACCCTGAAAAGATTAGCATCTTCCTTTATGAGAGTTAGAATCATAGTCATTCAGTAATTCCACCTTGCCAAACAACTATAACAAAAAGCAATTGACTGAGCCTTTGATAAATTAACTTACCAAACAAAAGAAAATAAACAGTGTAGAAAAATCCATTCTGCAGGGATTAAGTAAATAATCCTTACTTGATATAAAAAAGGAGAAAAGATTATTATGCTTTAAAAGTTTCAACTTCCATTAGGGTCATTGAGAGATTAAGCCTAAGAATTTGAGAGACTAATACATATTCGTAATATAAAAAATACAACACCTGGTAAAAGGTAAATGAGAGACAAGGGAAGAAATGAATTATAATTTCTTAAAATTCTGGACCTACAGGTGAAGGTCATTCAAGTAATGAAATGGATAAAGAAGCTGGTTAACTTAACAGAAGTCTTCTCACCTCAATCCATATGAAATTCTGTTTCTTCCCACTTGCAATCTCTTCATTCTACTTATCCATGGCATTACAATTCTTTAAATTGCAGCCCATCCAGTTTCCTCCATGAAGCCTTACTAAGTTACTTTAATTTATAGTAACCTCCCCCTTAGAGATACACAGTGATGTAAATAGCAATGGATTTCAGGACATTTGGTTCCTAGTCTTGTTTCTGCCACTTACAAAGTGTTTGATCTTAGCAAAATTATATAAAAACCTTCTCAACTTCAGTTTCTTCTTTTGTAAAATAATGAGAATTAGATATAATGATCTCTAAGGTCTCTTCCAGACCTAACATCCTAGGATTTTATGATTATATAACACTTTATGAATCCCTATAGTTCTGTTTTTTTCTTTTTTAACTGTTAATTTGCCAGCTAGATTGTAACCTTCTTGAGGAAAGGGATTATGTCTTACACAGTCAATTCTTTTTCCTCTGTTTTATTGATATAAGCAATTAAAGATGTAAAATTTCCCCTAAGTCCTGCTTTGACTGCATCCCATAAATTTTGGTATGTTGTCTCATTGATGTTATTTTCTTTAATGAAACTATCAGTTTTTTATATGATTTGCTCTTTGACTTGCTTGGGGTTTTTTGGGATGAGATTATTTAACTTCCAATTAATTATTAATCTCTTTTTCTATTGTACATTACTGAATGTAATTTTATTACATTAAGATTTGAAAAGGATGTGTTTACTATTCCTACTCTTCTGAATTTGGTTGTAAGGTTTTTGTGTTGTAATACACGGTCAATTTTTGTGTAGGTGCCATGTACTGCTGAGTAAAGGCATATTCCTTTCTATTCCCATTCAATTTTCTCCACAGATCTATCATATCTAACTTTTCCAGAATTTTATTCACCTCCTTAACTTCTTTCTTGTTTCTTTTTTTGGGTTAGATTTATGTAGTTCTGAAAGGGGAAAGTTGAGGTTCCCCACTAGTATAGTTTTGTTGTCTGTTTCCTTCTGTAATTTGTTCCATGTCTTCAAAAATTCAGAAGCTGTAGATGTATGTTTAGTAATGCTATGACTTCATTGTCTATGATACCTTTCCACAGGATAGTTTTCTTCTTTATCACTTTTAAATATATTTATTTCTGCTTTTGCTTTGACTGAGATCATGATTGCTACCCCTGCTTTCTTTGCTTTAGCTGAAGCATAATAAATTCTGATCCAGCCCCTTACATTTATCCTGTGTGTACCTTTCTGGTTCAAATGTGTTTCTTATAAACAACATATTGTAAGTTTCTTATTTTTAATCCATTTGGCTATCATATTCCATTTTATGGATCAGTTTATCCCATTCACATTTATAGTTATGATAATTTTGTATTTCCCTCCATGTTATGTTTCATTTGTCTATTCCCCTCTCTTTCTTACCCCTTCATCCTTTCTCTCCTCATAAATATTTACTTCTGATTACCACATTCCCAATATGCCCTCTCTTTTGTCAGTTTCCCCCTTCTGTTATTCCTATCACTTTTTACTTCTTCATAGGGTAAGATAGATTTCTATATCCAACTGAGTGTGTATGTTATTCCCTATTTGAGCCAGTTTTGATGAGAATAAGGTTTAAACATTCCTTGACCCCCCATCTTTCCCTCCATTATAATAGTTTTTTCATGCCTCTTTTATGTGAGATAATTTACCCCATTTAATCTCCCCTTTCCTTCTTCCGATGCAATTTTATTTCTCATTCCTTTATTTTGTTTTTTGGGTATCATACCATCAGAGTCACCTTGTATCCACACCCTTTGTCTACATATACTCCTTATAATTGCTCTTACAGAATAAAGTTGTTAAGAGTTACAAATACCATTTTGCGATATAGGAATATAAGCAGTTTAACCTTATTGAATTTCTTGTTTTCTCTTTCTTGTTACTTTTTACCTTTTTAGTTTCCTTTGAGTCTTATATTTGAAGGTCAATTTTTTTTATTCAGCTCTGATCTTTTCATTAGAAATGCTTGAAAGTCCTTTATTTTGTTAAATATCCATTCTTCCCCTGAAAGATTATATTTAAGTTTTCTGGGTAGGTGATTCTTGGTTGTAATCCAAAGTCTTTTGCGTTCCAGTAGATCACATTCTATGTCCTCCAGTTTTTTAATGTGGAAGTTGCCAAACTCTGTGTAATCCTGATTGCAACTACATGATATTTGAATTGTTTCTTTTGGGCTCCTTATAATACTTTTTTTTTTTATCAGTGAGCTCTGGAATTCAGCTATGACCTTCCAGAGAGTTTTCATTTTTGGATATCTTTCAGGTGGTGATCAGTGGATTCCTTCAATTTCTATTTTTCTCTCTGGTTCTGATATATCAGGGCAATTTTTAAAATAATTTCTTGAAAGATGTTGTCCAGGTTTTTTTTAAAAAATCATGGCTTTCAGGTACTCCAATAATTCTTAAATTATCTCTCCTGGATCTATTTTCTAGGCCAGTTATTTTTCCAATGAGAGATTTTACATTCTCGTAAATTTTTTTTTACTTTTTTGATTTTGTTTTATCATATATTGATATTTCATAAACTCATTATTTTCTACTTGTTCAATTATTTTCTTCAGTGAACTTTTGAACTTCTTTTTCCATTTGGCCAATTCTCTTTTTTAGGGAGTTAATTGCCTTAGTAAATTTTTGTATATCTTTTCCCACGCTATTGACCCTTTTTTATGATTCAATTGCATTGCTTTCATTTCTTCTCCAAATTTTTCTTCTACTTGTCTAAATTACTTTTTAAAATCCTTGTTAAGCTCTTCCAGAAATTCTTTTTGGGCCTGAGACCAAATTGCATTTTCCTTTGAAATGTAACCATTTTAATACTATTATCCTCTTCCAAGTTTATGCCTTGATCCTCCCTATTATCAGAGTAACTTTCTATAGTCAAGCTCTTTTCTTAGTTTTCTTTTTTTTTTGCTCATGTTCCTTGAGTATTTTGTGAGTTGTTTTTTAAAGTGAGAGTTGGGTTCTGGTCCTACATTGTCCCAAGCTTTTTGTGCTGAGGCCCTGGGTCTTACTGTTGCTTTTCAGGGATTAGTTGCTTGCTTCCTCTAGAGGGTAGACTTCCCTTCTTGCCTGGGGGGAGTAGAGCCTACCTGTTGGCCTCCGCTGGGTGTGGGGGTTAGTTACTAGCCAGCCCTAGGATTAGGACCTTGCTCTTGGGTTCTATGGTAACAGAGTCTTTCCAGTGGCTTACCTAGAGGAGGGATCTTATTGCTGGTTTGCCCCAGGGATGGGGCCCTGCTGCTAGGTTGCTATGGAAACAGGTTCTTTGCTGGTAGGCTTTAGGATAGGGCCTCACTGTTGGCCAGCCCCAGGGAGGGGATCCACTACTGTTTAGCAAAGGGGTCAAGGTCTTGCTGGTGGCTTGTGCTGGAGGTGGGATCACTAGGGTGGGGCCTTGATACACTGGACAAACTACCCACTTACCTAAGTGTCTGCTGGTTTGCAGGAGGGTAAGACCTCAGTGGAAGTTGCCCCAGGCTTGGAACCTTGCTGCAGGCCTCCTGCTATGAGGCTAGCTGCTGCTGCTGCTCCTGGACCTCGTTCTCCTCTCACCCCAATGAGACAGACTTTCCTGCCCTACTGGTAAGCTGTTCCCAGATCAATTCTGAGACAATTTTCTAGTTGTTTGGAGGGCAATTTGGGAGGACTTCAGAGGATTCTTTCCTCACTCCACCATCTTGGCACAGGAAGTCCCCACATTTACTTTTATGAATGCTGAAATTCCTTTATCTGATCACAGTCTGTTGTAGTTCACATTTTACTCTGCCTTGCAATCCCAAATCCCATTCTTCATTGTTGTGGTGATCTCTGACATCTCAGCCCCTTAGTCCTTCCCTAAGTCATCACAGTTTTACTGGCTATATTCTTTTTATTTCCTCCTTTTTACTCCTTGATGAACCAGTTCAACTCTACACCATCCTTGTCTCCCTTTGATTCAGTATCACTGGTTTCCTTGTTGTGTCTTGAACAAGATATTCTGTCTCCTACCCAGCAATATTGCTACTAGGACTGTATCCCCAAGAGATCATAAAAATAGGAAAGGGTTCCACATGTACAAAAATATTTATAGCAGCACTCTTTGTAGTTGCCAAAAACTGGAAATCAAGGGGATGCCCATCAATTGGGGAATGGCTGAATAAATTATGGTATATGAATGTAATGGAGTACTATTGTGCCATAAGAAATGATGAACAAGAAGACTTCAGAGAGGCCTGGAAGGACTTATATGATCTGATGCTGAGCAAAAGGAGCAGAACCAGGAGAACTTTGTGCACAGCAACGACCACACTGCACGAGAGTTTTTTCTGGTAGACTTGGAACTTTGTAATAACACAAGAATTTTTTTTTAAATTTAATTTAATTTTTTTTTATTTTTTTATTTTTTAATGTTTAACAATCACTGCCATACAATTGAGATTTTATCCCCTCCACACCTACCCCCCACTACCCCCCTCCCTCCCCACGACTGCATACAATTCTGTATAGGTTCTACATATACTTTCCTATTGAGTACATTTTCACTATAGTCATGCTATGTGGTCAGACTAAAATAAATGGAAGAAATCACATAAAAAATCAAAACATGATTCACAAAAACATACACATACACAAACATGATCTGCTACATTCTGCGAATGACTTCCATAGTTCTTTCTCTGAGTGGGGAAGGCATTTTGCCTTAGAGAACCACCATTGGGATTTTTTTTTTTTAAGAAGTTCAACACAAGAATTTTTTTAAAAAATTCCCAATGGTTTTCTAAGGCAAAATGCCTTCCACACTCAGAGAAAGAACTATGGAATTCATGTGCAGAATGTAGCAGATCATGCTTGTGTGTGTATGTGTATGTGTGTGTATATGTATTATATTTTGATGTGTTATATGATATCTTCCATTTATTTTAGTTCGTCTACACAGCATGACTATAGTGAAAAAGTATTCAATAGGAAAGTATATGTAGATCCTATATAGAATTGTATGCCATCTTGGGGAAGGAGTGGAGTGGTGGGGGGTAGGTGGGGTGGATTAAAATCCAAGTTTTATGGTAGTGATTGTAGAACATTAAATAAATAAATAAATAAATAAAATTAAAAAATTTAAAAAATTTAACACAATGAAAATGATCCCCTTTGCACCTAACTTTGGCCTTTGTTTCCTGTTTCTTCATAAATTGTTAACCTATCCATAAGTCTGATAGGTAATATTTTCTGTGTTCTAATTTTCTTCTAAAATGTCTCTTTATATCTAGGCCCTTTATCCATTTTCACCTTATCTGGGTAAATGGTGTAAGATATTGGTCTATACCCAGTTTCTGCCATACTGCTTTCCAATTTTCCCAACAAACTTTTTTAAACCAAATAATTAATACTTCTCCCCAAATCTTGTCAAATTTACTCTTGTCAAATACAAGCTTATTATGTTCAAAAAAAAAAAAAAGATATTCTGTCTCCTAACTCCAGGCATTTCACTACCTGAAATTCTCTTCTTATCTTCACCTCCTTATCTCTTCAACTTCCTTCAAGTCAACAACATCAACAACAGTAATAATTAATGTTTTTATTACACCTATTATCTGCCGGCACTGTGCTAAGTATCATTTGATACTCATAGTAACAGTGGAAGGTAGGTGCTATTATTATCCTCATCCTAAAGTTTAGGAAATTAAAACAAACGTTGTGACTTGTCCAAAGTCACATAGTTAACATGTCTGAGACCATATTTGAATTCATGTCTTCCTCACTCCAGTTCCAGGGCTGTAGCCATTGTACCACCTTGCTGCCACTAAGCTTACCTTCCATAGGAAGCCTTTCTCAATTCCCTTTCATGCTAGCTTCTATTGATTATTGTCAATTTATGCTGCATATGGTTTTTTGTATTAAGTTATTTGCATGTTGCCATCCCAATTAGATCATGAACCACTTGAGAGCATGGACTGCCTTTATTGGTATCCTCCTGGTACATAAGTAGGCACTTAGTAAATGGTAATTGAT
The DNA here is from genome assembly GCF_028372415.1 of Notamacropus eugenii. Taxonomy (NCBI): domain Eukaryota; kingdom Metazoa; phylum Chordata; class Mammalia; order Diprotodontia; family Macropodidae; genus Notamacropus; species Notamacropus eugenii. The sequence continues at coordinate 173,037,345 of NC_092876.1, read as the reverse complement.
TGACTAATTTATTAAGAATGAGGGATCTCTGGTAGGGTTCATGAGTGAAGTGTATATTTTGGCTCTTCCTCCTCTCTCTGGACCAAATGGTTGCACCCACAGTCTAGAACAGTACAAAGCAGAAGTTCCTGTTATAATTATCTACATCAGTCAGAAATCCAATGTCTATCTTCAGCCAAGTGCCCTTTGATTACTGTGTATTATTGTGTTTCACTGACTCTCCCTCCAGTAACTAGCCAAGGGATAAGATGGACAAGTTGTTCTTACTGGAACTGCTCTATATTTTGGATAGTGAGTCTTAGAATGGAATGTTGGTGATCAACACATAATTTTTTTGTTCATTGCCAGGCACTCTATGCACTTGAATTTTCTCTCCCAGTTCTGATCACATCACATGTGACTGAATTCAGCAACAAGTGAGAAGAAGATTGGAGTGAAAGATTAGGAGAAAATATAACACATTTCCTCCAAGATGAGGAGCTAGCACTCATTCCTCTGTTGAGATATGGAGCCAAAACCATTGTATGCAACATCTACAAAGTATATCAAAATGGCCCCTGCTTAAAGGGTGCTGTATGTGTTCAGTACAAAAAACAAAATTTTGCAGAACCCAGACATTCTATGTGATCTCTAATAAGGTGATGGATGCCAGGGCACTGGCTCCTACAGTACTTAACATGACCAGCTCAGACCCTTGTATGTGGTTCCCCATGCCAGCTTTTCAGGACCTTTGCCTTGTTTGGGGTGAGCAAAGTGATAATGGTTTTGTCATAGCACTTTGGTTTTCCTTGCCACAACCCTATGAGGTAAGTAATAAAGGATCATCTCCACTATTTTTGTTATTGTTGTTCAGTCTTTTCAGCTGTCTGACTCTTTTTTACTCCAATGAGTGCTTTCTCAGCAAATAGATTGAAGTGGTTTGCCATTTCCTTCTCTAGCTTGTTTTACAGATGAGGAAACTGAGGCAAACAGGGTTAAGTGACTTGCTCATGGTCACATAACAAGTGAGTGTCTGAGGCCAGATTTGAGCCTAGCATTCTATCCACTGTGCCATTTATCTGCCACAAAAACATTATACAGATGAGGTAACTGAGGAATGGAGGGATTAAGTGACTTGTCCAAGATTATGTAGCTGGTATGTGACAGAGGAAGGATTTGAGTACAGGTGTATTGACTCTAGGTCTTCTGCTAGCTAGTTGCACCAGACCCCTAGGAGCCCTGGGTAGCATTTCTTTATGGTTCAAATAGGATGGGATAAAGGGGTCAGGTGATCCTAAAGATTGTTTGGGGGGATGTGAAATGCTTCTCATGTCTGAAAATTACAAACACAAGGGGTCAAATGCTAAGTCTGAATTCCTCTTCCCAGGGTTTTGTCTTAGGATGGCCTCTCCAAAGCTGGTCACTGCTCCCTGCTCAGAGTGGCAACTTTGCTGTTCTGTATTGTTTTAATAAATGTAAAGATGCTACATCAATATCAATGGGTGGCTGGTTTGGACATTTTGTTGTGATGAAGACCACTATAACAATAAAGTGTAACTGGTCAAAAGAAGGGGGGAATGGTACCAGCTGCCACCATCTGTAATAATAGCTTCATTTCCTCACCCTCTTGGCCTCTTCATTCCTTCACCCTTACAGGTCTTTCTGGCTACTTTTACTAACTGCCTTAGGTTCATTACTTGCCCTGTGATGGATGGAGAGAAAAGAGGTAGATACACAGAGAATGAGTTAAATTGAAGAACATTGGTTCATCAAAAAAAACCAACTTGATCATTTTAAGTTTCTGTACTTTATTTTTTTATAGGTGTCTCATTTGATTTTCCAGGAAAGCTTTCTTTGAGCCTACCACATTCTGGATTAATTGCATCCAAATGGGTGAAAGCCAAATAATAGAACAGAGGAAGCATTACAGTCAAATTCTTCTAACATTCCCCTCAAAACAATTTTAAAATAGTGCCTAAAATTGATTTCAGAAACAAAAAAGCTAACAAAAGGTCAGAATGAGATATTTTCCTATCCAAACCCAACTTAGGAGGTCAGAAGGAGAGGTCTATGACATCATGGTGAAGACTGACTTGAGTACACATGGTGGCAACATCAGCTGTGAGAACTGCCAGCAGTGACATTTGCAGCAAGTGGCTTTGGAAGCTGTCAGCCCAGACATAGTAAGGGGATTGGGCAACTTGTCAGAAAGAGATCACAAGGGACCCTTGTGCTAGCGCAGGGCACAATAAAAGTCATTGTCTGACAATTCCATTGTCCATACCCACTTCCAGTTCACAATCCCAGGGTGGAGAGCAGCACTTTTGCCAAAAGGGTACAGGGGTACTGAGGAGTAATAATAGTACTTGTAGGCATAAGGCAGCAGAATCCCTGAGGAGCAATAGTGCTTGTGGCTGCAAGGAATAAGGGGCCCTTCCTAGATAAGGGTCCAAGTGAAGACCAGGAGTGTAGTGACCATACCTCTCTCTTGATTATATAATCCTGGGAAGCTTCAAAAACTTAAAAACACTCTGGACTAACTGTGAAAACAGAAGTATGGGGTGGGAGAAAGCTCCAGCTCAGGACAGCACCTCCCCAACACCTGGTGAAGAGAACCTAACTTTAATATAAAGTTCAGAGTTGAGGAATAAGCTAGAAAAAATGAGGAGGCAACAATAACAACAGAGATTCTGACAATAAAGAGCTGCTAAAATGGCAAGGAAGATCAAGACACAACAGAAGAACAAAACAACGTGAAAACAGAAGCAAAGCCTGAAAAGAAAAATGCAAATTGGACACAAGCCCAGCAAGAATTCCTGGAAGAGCTAAAGAAAGTGCCAGAAAATTATTTTAAAAACCAAAGAAGAGTGGCAGAGGAAAAAATAAAGCAATACAAAAATCATGAAAAGACAATGAACAACTTGATAAAAGATGCATTAAAAACCCACTGAAGTAAATAACTCTTTAAAAAACAAAATTAGTGAAATGACAAAAGAGGCATAAAAACTCATTGAGGAAAGCAATTCCTTAAAAATTAGAATTGGGTAAGTGGAAGCTAATGATTCCATGAGCCATCACAAAAACAATCAAACAGAGTCAAAAGAATGAAAAAAATAGAAGAAAATGTGAAATATTTCACTGGAAAAACAACTGATCTGGAAAGTCAATGAAGGACAATTTATGAATTATTGAACTACCTGAATACCATGATAAAAAAGAGGCTAGATATCATATTTCAAGAAAATATAAAATATAAAAGAAAACTTCCCCAATATCTTAGAACCATAGGGTAAAACAGAAATCGAAGGAATCCAAAAATCACCTCTAAAAATAGATCCCCAAATGAAAACTCCCAGGAATATTATAGCAACATTCCAAAGATTCTAGGTCAAAAATGCTTCATGCAGTCGGAAAGAAAGCATTCAAATAAGATGGATCTATAGTCAATATCACACAAGATTTAGCAGCTATGATATTAAAGGAGTAGAGTGCTTGGAATATGAATATTACAGAAAATAAAGGATCTAGATAGCAACCAAGAATAATCTACCAAGCAAAATTGAGTGTAATGCATCAGGGGGAAAATAAATATTTAATGAAATAGGGAACTTTTAAGCATTCTTTATGAAAAGACCAAAGCTGAATAGAAAATTTTCCTTTCAAGTACAAGACTCAAGAGAAGCATAAAAAGGTAAACATGAAAAAGAAATTGTGAGTGACTCAATAAGGTTAAACTGTTTATATTCTATGTGGGAAGATGATACATGTAACTTCTAAGAACTTATTATTAGGGAAGTTAAGAATATACATAGAGAACATGGATGTGAGTTGAATATCTAAAAAAAAGATGGTCAAGAAAGAGGTTTGCTCTGGGAGAAGGGAGATGAAGAAAAAGGAAAAATTATTTCAAATAAAAGAGGAGCTCTAAAAAACACTTTTATAGTGAAGGGGGAAAAGTGGAGGAGTAGCAATGCTTAAATCACATTCTTATCTGAACTTGTTAAAAAAAAAAATGGAAGAATACACACACACACACACACACACACACACACACACTCGCAGTTGAGTATAGAAATAGATTTTTCCCAACAAGGAAATAGGTAGAAAAGTAGATAAAAGAAAGGGATGGGTGATAAAAGTGGAGGACAGATCAAGATCGGCAGTGGTCAAAAGTAAAACAGAGTTTTGAGGAGGGACAGTATAAAAAGAAACAAAGAAAGATAAACAGAATGAAACAAGATAGAAATACAATCAGTAATCATAACTGTGAATATTAATGGGATGAACTCATCCATAAATGAAAATGGATATAATAGATTACAAATCTAACAATTTTTTTTGCCTCCAAAGAGAGAAATAACAAACTGAGTACAGTTTGAAGCATATTTTTCCCACTTTACTTTTCTTGCTTTTTTTGCAACATGGCTAATATGCAAGCATGTTTTGTATGACTTCACAAGCATAATGAATATCACATTACTTGCCTTCTCAGTGGGAGGGGGAGGGGATAGAGGGAGAAATAGAATTTGGAGCTCAAAAAATTTAAAAAATGAATGTTAGGAATAAATAAAAGATTGAAGTCACATAAAAAAACTTGAATAAAGGTGTCGATAAAATGCGTATTAGATTCACAGATGATATAAAGCTTGGAAAGATAGGTAATTGACAGAATAGTATTTAGAATCCAAAAATATCTTGATGACTGAGCATTAGTTTAAATCTAAATTATTATTCCATAAAGAAAGCTAATAAATATGGTCATACACTTTGATTAAAAAAATAAACTTCATAAGTCCAGGAGGGGGAAGGTATGGTTAGATATCAGCTGTTTTTGAAAAGACAGTTTTAGTGGATTGCAAGCTCATTGTGAGTTAGTAGTACAACATTATAAAAAGCTAAGGTTACCTTGATCTTCATTATGAGATGAATATCTTCCAGTATTAAGATGATGATAATTATTCTTTACTCTGCAATAGTAAGATCAGATATGGAATATTATGTTCTGTTCTAAACAGCACAATTTAAGGGCACTGAATTATATCTAGAGGAAAGCAACCAGAATGGTAAATAGCTTTGAGCCTATGCCATATGAAAATTGATTGAAGGAACTAGGGATGTTTAGTTTAGAGAAAAGAAGATAAAGGTTTTTCGCAAAGGTGGTGATAGGAAAGTTTCCACAAAATCATGACAGAATTAAAAAAAACACTCTGGATACTATTCAAGAAAACATAAAAGAAAACTGCCTAGAAGTATTAGAATCAGTGGGCAAAGCAAAATAGAAAGAATCCATAGATCATTGTTTAAGGAAACTCCCATCAACACATCTAAAAACATCATAGCCAAAATTTGATCCTTTCAGGTAAAGGAAAAAAATGTTATAAGAAATCAGGAAGAAAAAAGATCAAGTACCAAGGAATCACAGTCAGAACTGTACAAGACTATGCAGCAATTAATTATAAAAGATGGAGGTAAAAGCTTGGAATAGGACATATTACTATTGCTACTAGTCAAAATTTATATAGTGCTTATTATATGCTAGACACTGAGCTAAATGCTTTGCTATCACTGTCTCATCTGAGTCTCACAACAATCCTATGAGACAGATGCTACTGTTATCATTATTTTACAGATAAGGAAACTGAGGCTGAGGGATATTAAGTCACTTACTCAGATACTAAGTGTTTAAGGCTATATTTGAACTCCTTTCTCATTCCAAGCCCAGTACTTTATCCACCACAGCACCTAGCTTCTTCAACAAACTAGACTCAAAATGGATGCCCATCAATTAGAAAATGGATGAAAAAATTGTTGTATATGTAAGTAATGCAATATTATGTCATCATGAGAAATTATGGACATGGCATATTCAGACAAACATGAAAATGAACTCTATGAACTAGAGCAGAGTGAAGGAAAAGTAGGAAAATAATTTATCAGTGACTACACTAATATAAAAGAAAAACAACTTGGAAAAAGTTAAGAACTCTGATATAACTTCAAAAAACTGCCGCTGATGTATGCTTATGGCTTCTTTACAGAGAGGTCATAGACTTAAGGTGTCGAATGAAATGTACTTTATCAGAAGTAACCAATGTGTGAATTTATTTTGCTTGACTATACTTATTTCTTTCAAGGGAGGGTTTCAATGGATGAAGCCCTGGGGGATGTTGCTAAAAGGGTGGTGATGGTTCAAAAATAAAGAAAACAAGAATGAAAAATGCCAATCAAACATTAAAACAAATTCACTGAGGAAGACAAAAGGAAGCAAAGAAGGGAACAAACACAAATGTTTTGTTGCTATTGTGTTAAATTAAATATACCTTTTTTTTTTTACAAAAACAAACAGAATCTCACAATTTTATATACAATCCTCTTTTCTACCCTTTGTATATTGGAGTGTTCATTTATTTATGTTTATTGTTCATAGGAAAATAAATTTAAATTTGAAAAAAAAAGAGCCAATGACACAGAAAATAAATAGTGACAAATAATTGAAAGCATAACTAATAGTATAATGAAAATTTTTATGCTTGAACAACACGCTGAATTCACAAGGTCCCAAAACAGTCAACATCATTCCCTCTCCCCCTTTACCTTCTCTTCAGAGACTTATACAGTCCTCCAGTGAAATAGAACTATTCTAAGGGATTGGATTCTACCTAAAAAGAAAACAAATTTGGGGTAAAGCATCATCTTTTTGCCTTCCTATGAGCCTCTCATGTTGCCTGGTGGCCCATACAGCATTTCATATTCATCATCCGCTCTACCTGAGGATTCAGACCCTTCCAAAAAGGAATTTTGCTAGAAAGGCACCCTTCCTTTCTCATTTGACCTGCACCATTTGAATGACTGCAGGTAGGGTAGCAGATTCCACATTGTGGCTCATTCCTTTCAGGAGTTCTCTTTTCTTTCTTGGGAGTGTTGCCCAGGAACTACCCTTTTTCTCAATATAAGGCTAAGTTCAGGGACTCTTACTCCTGTTCCAGAAGGCTATGGTTAATGAATGTTTATCACTCTACCTCCTGTAGATCCATGTGGTTCCTTTTTCTCTTAGGTCTACATGGTTCTCTTCTCTGTGGCTACCACCTTTGGGACCATGTAATTCTGCCACCACCTCTGCATAACTGGATCCCCAAACTCAAGATACATAAACTATTCATACCTGCACTGCCCCCAGTTTATGGCCATCTCTCAGATTAAGAGACCTTGCCACTCCATGGTTGACTTCTCTGGGGCACATGTATGAGGAAGGAGTTTATCCCTAGAGAGGTATGCCAATGGGTATGTAACCTTAGCTTAGCTTCAATTAGGGCAGCCAGTGGATCTAGTGTTGGGCTTGGAGTCAGGAAAACTCATCTTGAATTCAAATCTTGGATCAGACACTAGTTGTGTGAGACTGGGCAAGTTACTTATCCCTGTACGAACTATTCTTTTAATATTTGATAGAATTTTTTATGAATTAACAGAGCCAGAGGTTCCCCCTCACTCCTCTCTTTAGTAATTCTTTTATAGCTAGATCAGTTTTATTTTCTGAGATTGGGTTACTTAAAATCTCTGTCTGATTTTCTGACAGTGTATATTTTATATTTTTGTAAGTATTCCTCTTTTGTATGTATGGGCATACAGTTCCCAGTTTTCTTAGCATATAGTTGTGCATACTGTTCTGATTCTTTTTATTTCTTCTAATTTTACTGTGATTTCACCATGTTCGTTTGCTATTTTATTGATTGTACTTTCTGCTGTCTTCTTTTTAATCAGATTAGCTAAAATTTTTCTCAATTTTATTAGTCTTTACAAAGAACCAGATTTAGTTTTATAATTTCCATGTTTTGATTTCTAATTTATTTCCCTATGATTTTAAGATGCCCTTTTGGTGTTTATTTTAGGTTTGTTTATTTGTTGGCTTCATGTAACTACCTGGTTTATACTGATAGAGGATTCAGTCATGGAATCCAAAAGTAAATTAAAATTGGTCTTAGAGCATTTATGCTCCTAATTCAGATGGGGGAACCATTTCAAATGATTTTCATAGATACCAAGCTTATAGTCAACCTAAGAATAATGAAATATAAACTGAGGGTGGTCCAGCTTGACTGATGATTTAAAAAAAATAACCAAAATGAATACGAGTTTGCTGCCATTATATTTTGTGGGAAAGATTGAAAGAGGACTAAAAATTATTTTTATTTTCCTATTGCATTAATTTTGGAAATGATTCTACAAAAGTAAACAGTTAATGGTGTTAATATCTTGTTAACCCTTAGCACCTTATCATCTGTGATTATATTGAGGGGAGCAGTTGGTGAGGGCATTACATGACCTCTTACAAGGACAGTCATATTAGAAAAACAAGACAAGCAGAGAACAATGAAAATTTGGATATGGAAAGTTAAGGGTAACTGACCTTTTTTTTGGAAATACAGACTGGGAAAAGGAACAGAGACAGAGTTGCCCATGATTAGTTAAGTTCCTTTTCCTATCCTCCCTAAATTCATGAATATTCAGACTTGTTATCTGAGGGCTAACTATGTAGAGAGCTATTAAGGTCACAGTATCAAGGATTTACAGATAGAAAGGACCTCAAAAACCATCAAGTCTAAATTCATTTTATAGGTGAAGAAACTGAGACCTAAGGACATCAGATAACTTGTCCAAGGTCACAAAAGTAGTATGTGACAGAGGTTGGACTTCCTTCTCTTCAGTCAGTCCTCTTTTCCTGCACCACCCTGTTGTTTGGCCCTGATGTTGAAGGCGTCTGATGAGTAGAGAAAAAGCTAACAGGGGAAAAAGAGCCTATCCTCTGGGTAGACATCTGTTGAAATGGAGGGAGTAAAGAAACATCTCACCATTTTCCTATACTTAGAATTCTGTTCAACAGACTTACAGCTCCCATTGTGTTCTTTGACACCTCTTGACTCCCAGGATCATCCAGGAGTGTGTCCAAGGCTGCCTTCTGGTTGGTCAAGTTATTCCCTTGCTTTGTAAGTACCCTAATGGAGAACTAGATAGAAGGAAATCCACAGTGCTGCTCCTGATTCCCCTCTTTAAATTGGTGGCACAGGGAGTGGCTACTTTGAAAACTATTTCCATAAAGTATTTGACTTTAAGTAACTTACTTAGTAATGTGTGTTCCTATGTGTGTTTCATGTGTGTTTCTATGAATTAAGTTTTGGATGGTCTTATGAATCTGTCTTAACCCAGCTTGCTTTAATGTTAGCAGTGAAGTTGAGAATTAAGGGCTGTCTAAACACTGGGAAGGAAATAGGATTTAAGTGCTGACTTTGTCCCCATAAAACTAAAGGCATTTGCTGCCAGAGTGAGATTTCTGACTGGACAGTCAAAGAGCCATGCACTATAAAATATGACAGTTTGTGCAGAGGAAGCCTGTGCCTGTTGCTTTACAAACGTTATCTTATTTGACCCTCACAATGACATTGTGAGGTGTTTACACTATTCCCATTTTACAACTGAGGTAACTAAGGCAGGTAGTAGTTAAATGATTTGCCCAGAGTCACATAAGAACTAAATGTCTGAGGTTGGATTTAAACTCAAGTCTTCCTGACTTCATCCTATCTCCTCCAGCAGTTTGCCCCATCCATCTTTCCCACCTTCTCATTAATCTTCAATATATTTTATCTACCGGCTGTGTCTCTACTATTTACAAACAGACCTATGTCTCCTCCATTCCCTCCCCAACCCAAAAACAACCCTTTGCTTGATCAGTCCACTCCTGCTAGCAATCAGCCCGTATCTTGACTCCCTTTTATGGCTATACGCCTTGAGAAGAGCATTTAAATCAATGCTCTCCTGACATTTTTCTGTTTACCTACTTCTCAATACTCTGTAATCAAGTTTTGGATCTTATCATTCAACCAAAACTTCTCTTTCTGAAGTGACTGGTTATCTATTAATTGTCCAATCTAATGGTCTTTCCTCAGTTCTCAATCTTGTCAACCTCTCTTCATCCTTTGAAGCAGCTGGTTACTGTTTTCATTCGAGATATTCTCTTCTCTCTAGGTTTTTGCAACAATGCACTTTGCTAGTTGTCTTCCTATTTGTCTGACTGTCCATTTCATATACTAGGTCTTAAACCGGGGTGTTTCTTAGAATGTTGGGTGTTCCTCTGTGCTGGGTCTTCTTTTTTTCTCTATACTATTTTGCATGGTGGTCACAATTTTCATGGATTCAATTATGATCTTTATGCTTATGATTCTCAGATCTACTTCTTGAGCCCTAATCTCTCTCCTAATCTCCATACTCATATCTCCAACTCACTATTGGACACCTCAAACTGAATGTCCAATAGACGTCTTATATCTAATATGCACAAAATTGAACTTTCTATATATTTCCCTAAAGATCCTACACCTTTATGCAACTATTGAGGGTTCTGCTATCTTCCTAGTCACCTACATTCCCGAATTGGGTATTTCCTTCAATTCCTCACTCTCTTTCAGCTCCCATATCTAAATTCCTGCCAACTCCTTTTGATTTTACCTTCATAAAATTTCTCACTTTTTCATTTCTAACACTGCCAACATCTTGCTGCAAGCTCTCATTACCTCATATCTGAACTACTTCATGAGCTTCTGGTTGGTCTCTCTGCCTCGAGTCTCTCTATCCATTATAGTCCATCTTCCACTTAACTTTCAACTGGATCTTCCTAAAGAGCAAATATTTCCATGTCATGCACATGTCCATTCAAACTTATCCAGTGGCTCCGTATCAACTCCAGGATCATGTGTATATTTGTCTGTTGGGTTTCAAAGCTCTTCAAAACTTTCCCCTTCAACCTTCCAGTCTTTCCCTCCACCCTCCACCTCCCAAATTCATATATTTCATGACCCAGTGACACTGACTTCCTTCATGTTGCTTGAAGAAAACAAACTAGTTTCCTACTCTTGGCATTTTTGCTTGTTCTTCCCTGTGCCTGAAGCTCTCTCCCTCCTTCTCTCTCCCTCCTGGCTTCTCTAACTTTCTGTAAGTCTCAAATAAAATCTCACTCTCTTCCAAAAGCTTTTCATGGTCCTAATTAATGTTAGTGCCTTGCCTCTGAAATTATCTCCAGTTTATCATATATATATATATGTATATATATATGTGTGTGTGTGTGTGTGTGTGTATGTGTGTGTGTATCTCTTATTTGTGCAAACTTGTTTGCATGTTTTCTTCTTCACTAGAAAGTGATCTTTTTGAGGCAGAGATTGATTTTAACTTTTATTGCTATGCCTAGTATTTAACAACACTTGGCACATAGTAGGCATGTAATCATTGTTTATTGACCACTGACTAACTAATTGGAAGAATGACTATAAAATTTATGACATATAATGGAATATTCTAGTGTCCAATGAAATAAGGGAAGAGATAATCTCAGAGAATTCTTAGAAGACCTGTCATAAATGATCTAGAGTGAAGAGAGCAGAACCACAGAAACACTGTGTACAATAACAGCATAAGAAAAACAGATAAAGAAAAAGACCTAAGAACTCCAATCAAAGGAATAACTAATCATGACTCCAGAGAACCAATGATGAAGCATGCTTCTCACCTTCTGACAGATTGGTGATGGACTCAAGGTGCAGGGAAGGGAAAAGAAATTTTAGACATGGCCATTTTGGAGATCTGCTTTGCTTGACTACATTTATTATTATAATGTTTTAAAATTGGGACTAGAAGAATCCAGGGACTAGAAGGAGGTTATCAATATGACTCCAAAAGAAAAGTGAACCATTGAAAAAGTTTTAAAAGAATGCACAGATGAGAACAAAAGAGTGCCCAAAAGGAAACATAAACAAGTGAGACTGCTTTGAAAACAATGGGTTGAATTTATGATATACTTTTTAAAAAGCAATATAAGGGATAAAGATTCATGAATTCATATACAATCTTCTTTTATGTCCCTACTTTGTATGTGTAAATGCTCCTTTGTTCATTTTTGTTAAGTTTAGAATATATATATATATAAATGTATAAATATATGGAAAAACTATTCTCCCACATGTTGCATATACATGTGTGTATGCATGCATGTGTGTGTGTGTTTGTATGTGTGTATATGATTGTTTGGCTCAAAGGAAAGCAGCATAGACATCTCTAGCCTTTTCACTCCCACCCTTCTCCAAGGGAGATTTTTCTTCCTTCCAGGAAGGGAAACCAAAAGTTAGGGAGCCATCACTCTACTTTTCTCAGAGGGAGGGGGTACCAGGCTAGAATTATATCTATCTGCTCTCTTAAATATTGTTACTTTAGAGAAAATGGTTTTGAGGGTCAGTCTAATTTCTGTTTGTTGTTCATTAATTGGGGGAAAAGAGAATCCCAATTTCTATATCTGAGACTTGAATCCTTTCCCTTCAAATTCTAGTTTCATATTGGATACCTGTAGCACTTAGCCTAGAAAGCCATTTATTGAATCAATAGCAAAGCTAAAGTCAAAGAAAGTATACATAGGACAATATATACCAGATAATACAGAGTGAAAGGACTCAACTCAACCAAAAGAGAGAGTCCTAGCTCTCATCCAGGGAGAAGTTCCCCAAAATCCAGTGTAACAAGATGGGGACAGGAACATTATGGAAACTGCCCCATCTTCTCATGTCAGCTTCTTCTCAGAGTCTTTTCCTTCAGCAACCTGAAGTGGGGTTGGCTTCATTCATCTTCTCTCTTGAAGCTGAAAGTCAGAAGTACTCAAAGTCTGAAGACACTTGAATAAGAGATAAGTTTGAAGAAAATTTGAGAGCTCTCCTTTTTCTCACTCTTTCTCTCTCTCTCTCTGCTATACTCCACTCTCTCAACTCTAGTCTACCCCTTACATAGATACAGAACATTGATCTATGCTAATGTGGAGGAAGTGTCATACCAATGGACTGTGGGACCAGGGTTACATATATAGATGTATGTATGTAAGTATGTATGTATGTATCTATATATAGGACTGTGAGTCATGTTTTACTTGTCTTTCTTTAATAAGTTTTGAAGGCCATGAAAAAATATCATAATTGAAGTCATCCTGTAGTGGCCAGCTCACTGGTAGTTAGCTTCTCCCATATGTTTTTCAAGTTAACCATCAGAAAACAAACTCAGTCAATGGTCTGAATAATACTTGAGGCCTTTCATTGTGGTAGGGCCTGCCAATGTTGGTGCTGCCATGGCACAGGGGAGAAGAGAAAATCCAGGAGTCTTGGGGAAAGTATGCAATGTGCCCTAAGTGTGAGGGAAATTTCTGGGCTTGAAAACCCTGAAGGGAATACAAAATATCTAATACAAGATATGGATGCAGGAGTTTCTTCCCTTGTGACTCTAACATTCACATGCCCCCATCCTTTCTCCCAGCTACATATGACCGCTTTTTTGGCTTTTCTTACTAATTAGTAGTAATTGCTGATAATGATTGACACTCGCAACAAATGTTGACTTCTGAGACATCCCAGATTCCCCTTGTAAACAGTGTCATGTCTTCTGAAGGTGACTTATTAATCTCAGATCTGGGACCAATCATTTTAAGCATTTTTTTCTGTATAACTAGGGCCCAGGGTGCATATTCAAAAACACAGTAACAGACATATACATCCACTCTGATGACTCTAGTAAAATCCTCTATTACAGCAGGAGATGCCAGTCTGGTAAGTTTCTCTTTATGTAGCAGCCTCAGTTATATTAAGTGTCTTGTAAGAGGGAGACACTATAATCCAGAAGATGGAGGAGCATAGAGAACTTAATTCAAGTTGTTTGCTAGCTGGGGGAGGGGGGGGGCGCTGAAAGTCATAATATTTTATCCTAGAATCTAAGAGGAACACACCATCCCAGCTGTAATCTCATTTCCCTCATCTGTGCCAGCTTATGTGTTCTTTCACTGCTCAGACAACTTTGACCTCTCTGCTTTCTTTCTCTTCCAATTCTTCATCTATTTTTTTCTTTTAAGAATTTAGACACTACCATAATCAGTGCATAGATATTTCATAATTATATCTGTCTTTGAACATATTGTACTTTTTCTGTTTTCCTCTTGATGTAATTTTTTATCTTTGCTTCGTATGAATCAATTATTTCAACTTTTGTTTGTTTCATGCATAATGGAAGACTTTTCCCTGGCGATTTCCCTGGCATAGCCATACCCCAGTTAAAAGTACCCACTGAAGTAACTTGCTGCCTCATTACAACTGGATCCTTCACTATGCCTAGGGTGCAATAGATCTTCCTCCACTGTGGTCTTTGTCCCTGTGAGGGAACAAGGAGTCCCATGGTGAAGGCCAGATGCTCAGCCAGAACCATCAGCTTGTATCCTTGCCCTGTGTTTAACCATCAGAGGCTTACAATGTAAGAAAAGTTATTTTTTTCAACAATCCCTTTTTTATAACCCCTTGCTCATGTCAGCTTGGTCATTTATATCCTTTTGATGCTTAACTTTCAAAAATTTCATGGCAGCCACCACCCACATTTGGCACAAGTAGAATGATGAAAATTACTTCTTAGATTAAACAAAGATAAAATGAGAAAATAAATTTGACTCTTACCATAGGCGGTCGTGAAGAAATACCACCCATGAGATAAGATGGGGTGCCCCGCTTCCCTTTGTTGTGGTGGTTCAGTCGTTTCGGTCATGTTTGACTGTTTGTGACCCCACCTGGTGTTTCCTGGGCAAAGATCCTAGAGGGGTCTGCTATTTCCTTCTCCAGCTCATTTTATGGATGAGAAAACTGAGGCAAATAGGGTGAAATGATTTGTTCACAGTCACACAGCTGGTAAGTAGCTGAGGCCAGATTTGAATTCAGGAAGATGAGTCTTTCTGACTCCAGGATAGGCACTCTATCCACTTTGCCAACTAGCTGCCGTGGTGGATGTGGCGTGAGGAAGGCTCTACCTTTGTAGAGAGAAAAATCTTAACCCTTTCAACAACAGAAATAGCTCTTCTCTTCTCTTATAAAAAAGAGAAATTTCTGTTTTCTTTGTTCTCTGTTGTGTAGTGTGAGTGTGTTGCTGGCAGCAGTATCCATTTGTGTTCTGAGTCTATACAGCAAAAATTTATTTCTTCCTGTCTGCCTGCTCAGCCAAAGGAAAAAAGGAAGAGGAGAGTTAGAAATTCCTTAACTTTTGAAAGATAGAGTTTTCTTTTGGCATTCCAATTAAGCCTTTGACTTTTTTAAATTTTTATTTATTTTTAACATTCATTTAAAAAATTTTTTGAGTTACAGTTTTTCCCTCCCTCCCACTCCTTCCCTATTCATTGAGAAGGCAAGCAATATATCATTTATACATGTAATGTCATGCAGAATATATTTGCATATTAGCCATGTTTCAAAAAGAGCAAGAAAAATAAAGAACACAAAAATATGATTCAATCTGCACTCAGAGCTGATCAGTTCTCTCTGGAGTTCTCTCATCATCTCTCTGAAGATGGGAAACATTTTTCATCTTGGGGCCTTTGGAATTGTGTTGGTCCATTGTTTTGATCATAATAGCTAAGTCTTTCACAGTTGATCATATGACTGTCACTGTGAACAGTGCTCTTCCTGGTTCTACTCACTTCACTTTAAATGAGATCACATAAGTCTTCCCAGGTTTTTTCTGAAACCACTTCCCTCATTTCTTCTAGCACAGAAGAATTTCCAATTCGTTGCCAACACAAAAAGAACTGGTAGAAACATTTTTTTTTTACAGATAAGTCTTTCTTCCTTTTCTTTTATATCTTTGAGATAAAGAAATAGTAGTGGTATTGCTCAATCAAAGAGTATGCAAAGAATATCCCTTTGGGTATAGTTCCAAATTGTTTTCCTGAATAGTTGGACCAGTTCACAACTCCACCAACAATACATGTTTCCCAGTTTTTACACATCCTGTCCAGCATTTTTCATTTTCCTTTTCTGTCACAGTAGGATCACTTTAATATGCATTTCTCTAGTCAACGGTAATATAAATAATTTTTCATATCAATATTGATAGCTTTGATTTCTTCTTCTGCAAACTACCTGTTCATAGCCTTTAACTTGATAAATTGATTCCAATTTATCATTTGGGGAATCATTTTTATACATTTGGTTTAGTTCTTTTAATATTTGAGAAGTGAGACCTTTATCAGAGAAATGCTGTAAATTACCCCCGTGAGCCCCACCCCCCAGTTTCCTGCTTTCCTTCTAGTTTTGGCTGTTTTGGTTTTGTTGTGCAAAACCTTTTTAATTTAACTAATCAATCAAAATTATTCATTTACATCCTGTAATGTTCTCTATCTCTTGTTTGGTCATAATCTCTTCCCTTATCTACAGATCTGATGGGTAAACTTTCTCATGCTTCCCTGTTTACTCATGGCCTCACCCTTTATGTCTGCATCTGTGGGCATTGTATTAAGGAACTCAGTCAATTCATCTACCTTAATTTCTTGTATCATAGATCTGTTCACCTGTGACAAACAAAATGGGTTAATCTTTTTCCAAATAATCTTTAAAGTATTTGAAGACCTCTACTGTGTGCTCATATGTTAAACTAGCTTTTCAAACTGCTGAAATATTCTCTTAAATATTACTTTAGTTGCATCCTACAAATTTTGGTATGTTGTCTTATTGCTGTCATACTCTTTAATGAAGTAATTGATTGTTTCAATAATTTGCTCTTCGACACACTCATTTTTAGGATTAGTTGCCCATCAATTTTTAATCTATACTTCCATAGTCTTTTCTTAATGTAGTTTTTATTGCATTATGGTCCCAAAAGGGTTTGTTTAATATTTCTGTTTTTTTTTTTCATTTGGTTGTAAGGTTTTATGTCTTAATACATGGTCAGTTTTTGTGAAGGTGTCATGTCCACCTGAGAAAAAAATGTACTACTTTTTATTCCCATTCAATTTTCTTCATTCTATCATATCTAACTTTTCTAAAACTCTGTTCACCTCCTTAAGTTCTTTCTTGTTTATGGTCAAATTTATCTAGCTCTGAGAGGGGAAAGTTGAGGCCACCACTAGTATATAGTTTTACAGTCTATTTCTTGCTCTTTCGTGACACTCTATTAGATTTTTATGGTTTTGTTCTTTTTGTTTCTTTGTATTTGCCCATTTTTCTAGGCTATTTTTTTTTTACTTTGAATTTTTTAAAGTTGGGGTCTGCTCATCTGGTGGTAAGGAAGCACTATCCCAAGCTTCAGGCTATTTTGTGCTCCTATTTTCAGAACTAGTTCTGGAAGTCTGCAAATTTTTGTTATTTCCAAGGTGGTGTGATCCTGGAAAAGGTATGGTCACTATTCTCCTGTTCTGTGCTCTGGTCTTTACCAAGGAAGGGCCCCTAGTCCCCTGCAGCTGCAAATGCTACCACTTCTCTTTGTTTGGAACTGTGGTCCAGAACTATGTATGAGCTATATAGATATGCCAATAAGCACCAGAATATCTTTCTGACCCAGTTCTCCAACCCTCTTACTGTTTTTGGGCTGAAAGCAGCTATTGCTGCTACTGCAAAAGAAAAGTGTGAGCAAAAGTCAAAATGTCCGAGCCATGAGAGGTACCAGATTTTCTCAGCTGAATTACAAGCCCAAAATGGAGCCAAGAAGATGTGACTCCCATCTCTAATAACTTTAAGCCTCACTTTTAATCTACCATCTTGTTGATGGATTGATTAGCTAAATGTCTATTTATTTTCATCCATGAGTAAGTCCGGAGAATTGGGTGCATCAGAATACAAGGAACTGAGTGGGTGAGAGGTCCCTGGGAAAAGAACTGAGTGAGCTGAGTACACAAGAAGAGGGCCCATAGAACAGTCAATAAAGAACACTTAGATTGCCTTTTCCCCTCCTGGTCTCCCACCCCTGGCCCAATTAATTTCTAGCTATGGATCAAGGTATTACAAATTAGGAGGTCATGGGAGGTAAGTGCTGACTAAGTCACTGCTCCAATGTCTGACTCCACCTAAATGCCCTCTGGTCACTGTACCATTGAGTTCCTCCACTCAACTGGCCCAGAACAAGTTAGGAATAAGATGAACAAGCTGCTTCTCCTGGGTTTCTCTCTTCTCTGCTTCCTAAGGGGTGAGTCTTGGGACAGCTATTAGAGGTCCTGGGGTTTCTCCTATATGCTTCATACCCAAGTCTGAAATATCAGGTCAAGGGTGATACAAAAAAAGTATTCCATCTTTTTTCCCCAAACCTACTCTCATCCCCTTGGGACCCTTGGGTTTCCTTTCCCATCTCTAACCAGAGCCATGTCTCTACTGTAAACTGAGACCAGCAGCAAGTGGGGTATAACAGGAGTGAATTGCCTGAAGGAGATAATGTAATACTTTCTGTGTTGCCTCCAAGATGGGGAACCAGGGTTCATTATGGACAAAGAAGAGAATTTCCTGGTGTGTGTCATCTGTAGAAGGTTTAAAAATGGCATCTGTTATGAGGGTAAAAATGTCTGCCGTACAACAGGCATGTGTAGAAGTCGGTCTTTCTATGGCTACACAAAAAATGGTGAGAAAACCCCAGTCTTTCCTGGCCTAGTCAGCTAAGCCTTTTGTGGGGGGTCCCCATGCCTAATTGAGCTCCTGGGGGCAATTAGCTACTCTGTTGCTTACTTTTCTAAAACACATAAAGATTCCTCAAAAGATCTTCAATTTTCTGTTGATGTCACTGAGGCTCCAAAAGATTAAGGCACTTGTTCAAAATTACATGATTACTATATTACAGAGAAAGAACATGAATCTAGATGTTCTACCTTTTCCACAGTACCACAACAGCTGACACTAGATATTCATCTTCCTCCCTTAAAGAAAAACTCATGCATTGACAGAGAGGGGATAAGAGATGCTAGAACAAAAGCTGGGTGGAGTCACTCTTTGTGTCTGTAGGGCTCAAGCATAAGAGATCAGATCCTAGAGTTGAGTCCCCATCTTTAGCTTATGACCTAGGACTGGGGGACCCTCTTCAGAAAGTGAAACAAAGATAACAAAGATGTTTCTTCCTTCCTAGGGTGGGAATATACACATGCTATACTGGAATGTGTGGAAAGCTGTTACAAGGATGGGATCAGGGAACACGTACCCCCTGGAACATATGACGTGAAACGTTGCTGTGCACAAAACAATTGCAACACAAAAAATTCACTTGCATGACTGTTCAATAGAAGTGGTAGTACTCCCTACTCTGTTCTACAGCAATAGTAAATGTGTTGCCCCCTCCTTGTCCACCCCAGCATGCTCTTCCCTCCTTCATTCTACAGGAATCTCTGACAGCATGTAGTCCTGCTCCCCCTCAGCTGTGATCAAGGATCAGATGTGTGTGTATGTACATATAAATCTATAGTTAAATGGAAGAGCTCTGAAACTTGCCCATAATTAATTTTTGCACCTTGTCTTTATGTTACATTTTCTCTTTAATTTCTAAATAAATTTGATTTGTCAAAAGCCTACCTTGTTTCAGTTGAATGAAAGCAAAAATCATTTTCATTTATGCTGAGGTCAGGAAAGCCAGAGTTGATCAAGGTAACCTAGAATTCAGGCAGAGACTGATGGCAGACAAACATAGGGATCACCAAGCATATTTAGGATGAAATCCTCTTGGAAAGGAAAGCATGACTTCAGAGGGGACTAAACTGAGGTATGACTGCCTGTCTTCTTCCTTGTATAATCTATTTTATGACAAGGCCCTGGCTTCTATTTGGAACAGGAAGACAAGAGTTTGGGCTCTGAGGTATGCTAGAACAAAAGTGTTCTGGAAAGGCACAAGGACTAAGAGAAGGCTGCTTGCACATGACCATTGTCATTGCCATGACTATGTCATTCCTCGGGCCTCTGTGGGGTATTTACTAGGATGCCACTCTGTCTAGTTGAATGGTGCCCACCAACACTACCTGTACTTCCTGAATTAAACCATGGATTGTTGTTTAGTAGTTTTTTTAGTTGTGTCCTACTCATCATGACTCTATTTGTGGTTTTCCTGACAAAGGTACTGCAGCAGTTTGCCATTTCCTTCTCCAGTTCATTTTACAGATTGAAGAAGTGGGGCAAGCAGTGTCAAGTGAAATGCCATGTCAACTAGTAAGTGTGTGAGGTCAGATTTGAACTCATGAAGATGAGTCTTCCTGATTGCAGACCCAGTTCTCTATCCACCTAAGCACCACCTAGCTGCCCTAAACCATGGATAGAATGTGGCAAAATTGGGATTGGGATTGGAAAACCAATAGTGCAGGCCACTCTACAGAAGAGAGTACACCTAGAGTGACAATAATAAGCTACTTTTTAAAAATATGCACAGAACATTAATCAGATCTTAAGTATTTAGCAGTCAAGGTGGCAGCCAATCCACATAGCATAGGATTGGGATGTTGGCTCACAGATGTTGGTACGAGGGTAGACCCTTTTAGAGAGTTCCACCCCAGAAGGTTGGGAATCATGTACAGATTTAATAAGGAGAGATGTAGCAGCCACGAAAATGCTGGTGATTCTGAAATTAGTCCACTATACTTCTGCTGTAGCAGAGAATGAACCCAAGAAGTTTTCAGCATGAAAAAGATAGGGAGTAGGCTTTAGTCCAGGTTACCACTGAGAAAATGGTGATCTTGGGGAGACAGGGGAGACAAAGAATGCTTTACTGTAGAAAGGAGGAAAAAGAGATGAAACTTGCTATTTCTCATCATTGGGAAGCATGAGGAAACTAGAGGAAGGGGTGGAGGAAATGGGAATAAGATGAACTAATTTTTATATGAAACAGACAAAGCAGAGTTGAATACATACACACACAGATTTTGGAATAGAAATACATCAGACCTAATAGGGAAATGATTGGGGATGAGTTGATGGCATTAAGAGAGAAGATAAGATGGAGGTGATGTTGGAGGAGAATAGTTGAAAGTAAAACAAACTTCCCAATTCCAAAGGTGAAAGTAAAAAGGAGAAAAAGGACTACAATCAAAAGAGATGCCTTAGAGTTTGTCTTAGACAACTGAGAAATAGCTGGACACATTTTAATATATTAATATAATATTTTACCACCAGAAATGATGGCATCAATTTTGCAGAATTCTGGTGGTATGAATGGACACCGAGTGAAGTGAGTAGAGCCAGGAGAACAAGTCATGCAAGGACAGAAACATGGTAAAAAACAAAAAATTCTGAAAGCCTTAAAAACTTTGATCAGTGCAATGATCAATATGATTTCAGAAGACCAATAATGAAGAATTCTGCTTGTTTTCTGATGATTGATCATAAATTAATTTGCAGAATTAAACATACATTTTCGGACATGACTTATATGAGAATTTGTTTTGATTAATTATGTTTATTTGCTATCAGGATTTTAGTTTTCTTCTCCTTCCTCTTCCTCCCAAAGGGTGAGGTGAAGTGAGATGGAAAATAGAAAAAAATGCTTGATAACTAAAGAAAGAGTACTTTTAAAATAAAGAAGAAAATACAACTTTTGAAAGAATTTAGTAGAACTCTGATCGGTGCAATGGCCAATCATGTCTCCACAGCACCTATGATGGAACACATTATCCACCTCTTAAGAGAGAGATTGTGGACAAAAGGTACAGAAAGAGATAGATTTTTGGACACCAACTCCTAATAGACTAATAGATTACATAGATTTTTTTTCTTTCTTTCAGTTTTTATTGTGGGATGATGGGGAGAATAGAGGACAGAGAAGAAGGAAATGTTAGCAATAGTGAAGCTAGTTATAAAAAGGCTATTGAAATGTATTTGAAAATGCAGAGAAAAGAAGAGGAGGCAGAGAGAAGCAGGAAAGTTTGGAAAATAACGTGTAAAATGTATTATATACGCTAAAAGAAGAAAGTGGTACAAAATGGAGGTTCATTTTCGTAGATAATCTTCTTATTTTCTGCTTAATACATGAAGTGCTCCTTGATGTTTAAGTTGAAAATTTTATGTACATACACACATATATGTATGTATATATGTATATGTACATATATATAATAAAAGATAAGTACTTCTGAGATGATTAATGTAAAAACAAATAGAGGGATGGATGGAAGGAAGGAAAGGTCAAGGAACTGTCTTCTGCTCCTGCAGCTTAGCCTGTAGTCTAGGCTTGGCCAACTGTCAGTTTTAATTATCCCGTGCTTCTTCCCCAGACTGCCAGAATTTATATGTCACACTGACATGCCTTCAAACATGGCAATAGTTTAAAACTTTTACCCCCCAAACTAAGAAGGAAATGAACTTTACTTCTTTGACCACAAAATCAGCAACATTAGCTTTCTTTGAGTCCCATACATGAACATGAAGAGAGAAGATGTTATCATAGCAACTGACAGGTCTAAAGTGCTTAAGGTTTGTAAGATGCTTTGCATGCATTTTCTTATTTCATATCCATTACAATCCTATGATGTGTTTCAGGAATTATTATCTCTATTTTAGAGATAGGGAAACTAATTAACATTAATTGACTTGTCCAGCATCACATGGCAAGCATCTCAGGCTAGATCCAGTATTAAACAGGCCAGGCCCTATGCTAGGTTCTAGGCATACCAAGATATAAAGGAAACACCCAATGCCCACATGGGTTGACATTTTATTGCCCTCCATCGCTAACTATAATCCCTTTCCATAAACTATGGTCCCTATTTTCTGTAGTTTAGCTTAGCTTCCTGAAAGCTTCTCTATTCAGGGAGAACTGAATTCAAATACAGACTCAGACTTTCCTAGCTGTGTGACCCTGGGACCCAATTCATTTAACCTATGTCTGCCTCAGTTTCCTCAGCTGTAAAATGGAGATGACCATAGCATCTACCTCTCAGGGTTGTTGAAATATTTGTAAAGCACTTAGCACAGTACCTGGTACATGATAGCGTTTAACAAATGCTTATAACCTTCCCTTCTCCCCAACCAATAGAAAAGACTTCACTAACTTTTTGGGATGTGATAGTCCTTCAGGCTGTAGGAATCCTGGCCAAATGCCTCAGAACAGGGTTTCATTTAACGTCTCCTAGACTTCTCTCCAATCACTTATTCTGCTTTCATTCTCTAACCAAGTAATAGGTGCCCAAGTGCCACCCAGGAGGAAGCAGGACGCTGCCCTCCAGCAACAGCTTGAATACTAGAAGATTTGTCCACTGATGAAAATATTTGCTTGTCTGAATCTTCACTGTATTCTGAAATTCTGGTCTTCTTAGTATGTGAATCTCCAGAGTGCTGCTATAGGTTTGTGCTCCTAATTCTGACTCTAAACAGATTTAAAAAAATAAGTGGAAAATCCTGTACTTAGGCTGGAAAAGCTTACTGACCATGAACAGGATGGAGGATGTGTCTAGACAGCAGTTCAGAATGGGGTTTTATTTCAATGAGCTGCAAACTTGGGATGAATCAATATTATCACACAAAGACCAAAAAGCTGATGGAATCCTTGACTGAATTTATAGCATCATCTTGAACAAAGAAAATGCCCATCTCACTGTGCTCAGGCAAAATCTTATACATGTCCTTTCAGTCTTGTGCAAACACTGAAAGGGATGGGGATTCCTAAGTAGATCTAGGAAAGGAACAGCTGAAGTAAGGGATGAAACAGAAGAAGAGTTCAATGGAAACACTGGATGTCAAGTGTTTGACTGATCAATTCCACATTGGCGCTGTCCTGGCTTCCCAAATAATGAGATATGTGTAAAACATTTAGTGCAATGCCTGACAGATACTTAATACATGTCTCTCTTTCTTACCCTCAAGGAATACATATCAACACCATCCCGATCAGTCAAATGATATTTCCTTTCAAATTCTCATTTTTCTTGCTTTGTAGAAGCTGATACAGCCAGAAATATGATACAACAGTCCTAATTAGGTTTTCTGATGTGATGCTTGGGGTTGGGGTGGTGGTGGAACAAATGATGTCCCAGTAAATGGATCGTGAAGATTATGATCACCTGAGGTCTTAATAGAGCTAGAACACAACAAGTACATTGCAAAGGCCTCTTGAGATTATGTGTACTTGTCCTGGTTATATTTTATATGGAAGGTGGATTTATAATGTCTCTCTCTCTCTCCCTTTCTCTCTCTCTCTCTCTCTCTCTGTCACACACACACACACACACACACACACACACACACACACACACACACCCTCCCCTATCTTCACTAGTTTGGAAGTGCTCCTTTCTGGATTCCTATTTAGGAAAGCACAGGCATGACTAAGTTAACTAAGCAAGTTAGGGGTGAGAGGGAGGAGGTTCAGATTCTGGAGCCTGTGGTGTTTAAGACTCAGCACTTATGGCAACAATTACTTTCTCTACTTCCACTCTTCACAAATAGGATAGAAGGAATCATGGTGGAAGTACTATGAAACATTGATTCTTGAGATAAGCTGGACTCCAAAAAGCCTACCAGAAACCAAGTTTCAGATTCTTATTGGGAATAAATTTAAAAAGACATTACTCAGGCTTTGAGTACCAACCTGATACTGGAATTGTGTAAAGGAAATAGGGGTAAAGAAGCAGGATTGGAGGGAGAGGAAGAAGGTCCTAATGGATCAAATTCCCATCAGCTTCAGAAACTTCCATAGCCTGAGTTTGTGGCCTTCCATGGATAGGGAGTTATATATTAAGGGAAAGAAACATTTACTAGATGAGATAGTTATATACATACAGTATGAGACTAGGAAAAGATGGCTCTTCTAGTGAACTCTGTTCTCTGTTCTCTCCTCCCCTTTTGGACTTCCTCAGTACTCATTAGGAAAGTGGATAGGACAGTGGTAAATGTGCTTATAATAGAGGCAGATGCCCACTGACTTTAACTTTTAGGTCTATTCTACAAGTAGGGGTAGATGGGCCCCATACAAACTTAACAGCAGTCCATCAATGGTATACAGGTAGGTTGTGGCAGATATTACCTGGCACATTCAAATGTACCAGCAGCCCTCTTTCTACAGTGCATTTACCCAGGATTTGGAACCTGGTGGGGCAAAACATTGATTTCTCAAGATCTGGGGACCCATAGTTGCTGAATCCTTCTCCACTACTATCCCTGCCTATTTCCTTAATTTCCAGCTTAGTTCCCTAGCACTCATTCTCTGAAGCTCAGGCATGGAAGCAAGAAATTTCATCTCGTGACTAGATCAATGTTAAGTCCAGAGCTCTCTCTCTAAATATCTTCTACCATCTCTGTACTGATGGTCTTTCTTTTCCAAAGAAACTTCAGAAGAGCAGATCATATCAGAGGCCCCCCCCCTTCCCACCCCTTCCTGTGAAGTCTTTATCTACTCTTCTGAACTAAGGTCCTTATTGGCAAATTCCAGAAAAAAATCACAGTAAGTCTAGGTGGCTCAGTGGTTAGGTTGCTGTTCCTAAAGTCAGGAAGACTCATCTTCCTGAGTTAAAATCTGGCTTCAGAAATTTTCTAGTTGTGTGATCCTTGGAAAGTAACCCTGTTTAACTTAACTTAAGCCTGTTTGCCTCAGTTTCCTTATTTTAAAAATGAACTAGAGAAGGAAATGGTGAGCCAGTCCAGTGTCTTTGCCAAGAAAACTCCAAATGAGGCCCTGAAGAGTCAGACATTACTGAAATGAATGAACAACAATAACAATAACATTTGTCTAGGTCAAGTCAACACTGAAAGAAAGACATAAAGGTCTATGAATACTGGGAATTGGATCTCCTAAGGAGTGTGGAACATTATAGTCCCCAGGGATGCCCCAAGGGCAAGATGGTATTTCAGACCCATACCACAGCTTGATCTCATGCAGGGTATAGAATCAGGTGCCTACTACATCACACCTATGAGTTTGACTAATAAATAAAATCAGTTTGACTAACAAAACAGGAAGATGCTAAATGTTGGAGAAAATGTGGGAGAGTTGGAACACTAATTCATTGTTGGTGCAGCTGTGAGCTGATCCAACCATTCCAGGCAATTTGGAACTATGCCCAAAGGGCTACAAAAATGTGCATACCCTTTGATCCAGCAATATCACTTCTAGGACTGTATCCCAAAGAGATCATAAAAATGAGAAAAGGTTCCATATGTACAAAAATATTTATAGCAGCTCTCTTTGTGGTGGCCAAGAACTGGAAATCAAGAAGATGCCCATCAATCAGCGAATGGTTGAACAAGTTGTGGTATATGAATGGAATGGAATACTATTGTGCTATAAGAAATGATGAACAAGAGGACTTCAGAGAGGCCTGGAGGGACTTACATGAACTGATGCTGAGTGAAATGAGCATAACCAGGAGAACATTGTACACAGTAACATCCACAGTGTGCGAGGACTGTTTCTAATAGACTTATCCCTTCACAGCAATGCAAGGATCTAAAATATTCCCAAAGGACTCTTGAGGCAAAATGCCATCCACATCCAGAGAAAGAACTATGGAATCAGAATGTGGAATGAAGCAGACTATTTTCTCTTGTGTTATGTTTTGTTTTGACTTTTCTCATGGTATTCTCCATTCATTTTAATTCTTCTATGTAACATGACTAATGTGAAAATGTGTTTAATAAGAATGTATGTGTAGAACTCATATAAGATTGCATGCCATCTCAGGGAGGGAGGTTGGACAGAGGGGGAAAAAATTTAAGGTGTAAAGAAGTGATTGTTGAAAACTGAAAACAAACAAATTAATTTAAATTTAAAAAAAACAGGTGCCAATAGGCAGTTTTATCTCCCCCTACCCAGTTCTGGGAAATAAGATCCAAGGCTGACTGAGGAACAGACTTATACCCAAGGATTAGAACTTATAGGCTTATATCAGAACTTATAGAACTGTGTAATGAGCAAGGACGAAGTATAGAAACAAGAATCAGTCATGTGGCTCAAACACTAGGAGCAGAGCAGGGTCTAAGTTCCAGCTTTCAGCACTTTCTGAAGACTACAGAGCAGAGATTCTCAAAGCAGGTAATACCACCCCCTGGGGGTGCTAGAAAGATCCAAGGGGACAGTAGTAGTCTCTGGTGCAATTGGGGATGTTGAATAAAAATAATGGGGTGGTAGAAGCATAAAGAAAGAAGAGAAGAAAATTTTGAGAAACCATCCATACATGTTTTATCTGTTTTGTAACAGAGTTAAAGTCATAGTGATTGCACTAATTTTCAAATAAACATACAAAATGCAAGTTATTACCTATCAGCAGTCAAGTTTGACAACAAGTCTTAAAGAAGTGTTGGCAGGTGAATGTGTAGTTCATTGTCAGGAAGTCCAGTATGCATCATCAAGAATATGTATATGCAATAACTTATTTACAGTACAATACTCTGTGGTTACAAATTACTCTCCAGAATGGTTGGTTCAATTCACAACTCCAGCAACAAAGAATTAGTGATCCAATTTTCCCACATCTTCTCCAACATTTATCATTTTCCTGTTTTGTCACGTTAGCCAATCTGAGAGGTATGATGTGGTACCTCATTTTTCCATATAACTATAAATAGCTTTAATTTCTTCCTCTGAAAACTGCCTATTCATATCCTTTGACCATTTATCAGTTGGGGAATGACTTGTATTCTTAGAAATTTGACTCAGTTCTCCATATATTTTAGAAATGAAGCCTTTATCAGAGATACTGGTTGTGAAAATTCTTTCCCAGTTTTTTGCTTCCCTCCTAATCTTGGTTGCATTGGCTTTGTTTGTGCAAAAACTTTGCAATTTAATGTAATCAAAATTATCCATTTCATAGTGTTCTCTTTCTCTTGTTTGGGCATAAATTCCTCCATTCTCTGTAAAACTGACAGATAAACTATTCCTTGCTCTCCTAATTTGCTTATTTAGCCTTTATATCTAAATTGCCTTACCCATTTGGACTTTATTTTGGTATACAGTGTAAGACATTGGTCTATGCCCAGTTTCTGTCACAGTTTTCCCAGCAGTTTTTGTCAACTAGTGAGTTCTTACCCCAGCAGCTAGAGTCTTTGGGTTTATCAAACAGTAGATTATTATAGTCATTGACTAATATGTCTTGTATACCTAATCTATTCCACTGATCCACCACTCTTATTTCTTAGTCAGTACCAAATAGTTCTGATGATTACTGGTTTATAACACAATTTAAAATCTGGTATGTCTAGGCCACCTTCTTTTGGATTTCTTTTCATTAATTCCCTTGATATTCTGGACATTTTATTCTTCAAGATGAATTTTATTATTTTTTCTATTTCTATAAAATAATTTATAGTAGTGTGATATGGTCCTGAATAAGCAAATTAATTGAGGTAGAACTGTCATTTTTATGGCAATAAAACATTTTATCATATTTTTATATTAGCTTGGTCTACCCATGAGCTACTGGTGTTTTTCCAAATATTTATATCTGACTTTAATTGTGTGAGAAGTGTTTTGTAATTGTGTTCATATAATTCCTGGGTTTGTTTTGGTAGATAGATTCCCAAATATATTATAATGTCTACAGTAACTTTAAATGAAAATTCTCTATCTCTTGCTGTTGAGCTTTGTTAGTAATATATAGAAATGCCAGTGATTTATGTGGGCTTATTTTATATCCTGCAACTTTGCTAAAGTTGTTAATTATTATAAGTGTTTTTGGTGGATTCTCTGTTATTTTCTAAGTATATAATCATATCATCTGCAAAGAGTGATAACCTAGTTTCTTCTTTGACTGTTCTTATTCCTTCAATTTATTTTTCTTCTCATTTCTAAGGCTAAAGTTTCTAGTACCACACTGAATAATAGTGGTGATAATGAACATCCTTGTTTTACTCCTGACCTTGTTGGAAATTCTTCCAACTTATCCCCAATGCATATAATGCTTGCTCATGTTTTTAGGTAAATGCCACTTATCTTTTAAAAGAAGGCTCCATTTATTCCATAACTCTCTATGTTTTTAATAGGAATGAGTATTGTATTTTGTCAAAATCTTTTTTTGCATCCATTGAGATAAGATATGGTTTCTGTTTTGTTGTTGGTATGATCAATTATGCTGATAGCTTTCCTAATACTGAACCAGCCCTGCATTCCTGGTATAAATCCTACCTGATTAAAGTGTATTATTCTTGTGATAAGTTGTTGCAATCTTTTCGCTAATATTTTATTTAAAATTTTTGCATCTTTACTCATTAATTTTCTTTCTCTGTTTTGACTCTTCTCAATTTAGTTATCAGTAAAACATTTATATGAGTGAGGTAAATTTCAGCTTTAAAAAGTCCTGCAATCGTTACTCCATTTTCTCGTCTCAGAAAAATCACCATTCTTACTCCTTGAGGGAACTGAATTTGGAAATAGGAATTCTTCCTGTGACATCAGAGAGAAGAGGAACTTTTATGAGATCACTCTTTTTGAATGGTTAAAGAGTCTCATAGTTCGGGGGCAGGATAGGATGGAAGGAATTATAGTTAGTCTTACACAACATGATTATTATGGAAGTCATTTGCAAAACTACACAGATATGGCTTATATTGAATTGCTTGCCTTCCCAAAGGAAATGAGTGGGGAAGGAGGGATGAAGAGAAGCTGGAACTCAAAGTTTTAGGAACAACTGTTGAGAATTGTTCTTGCAACTAGGAAATAAGAAATACAGGTAATGGCTTTTAGGACAAAAGAGAAGATGGGAATAAGGGAAGGGAGGGATGTTAGAAGGGAGGACAGGTTGGTGATAGGGGTAATTAGAATGCTTGGCGTTTTGGGGTGGGAGGAGGGGAGAAATGGGGAGAAAATTTGGAACCCAAAATTTTGTGGAAATGAATGTTGAAAACTTAAATAAATAAATTTAAATTTAAAAAAATAAAATAAAAATAAAAATAGAAAATAAAAAAATTAGTTTTTCATCATCACAACAGTTAATTTATACCCACATCCTCTATCCTTTTTAAATGTCACAATAAACAGAAAATTCTCAAGATTTACAAGTATCATCTTCCCAAGTAGGGATGCAATTTATCTTCCTATGTTTGTCTTGCTATTTAATACCTCTCTAGTTATATTCAGTATTAATAGAGTACCTATGCAATTCAATCATGGATAATCTACTAATGATATGTAAAGAGACATCTTTACTAGTTTAAAAATCTGTGTGAAAATGAATTTTTCTTCATGTCCTTCTCCAGGGCATTCATTATTACAACTAGTAATTAAATCCCCATTATATTAATAATTTTGAGGGAAAAAATTTACAGTTTTCAAGTCTAACCTACTTATTTTTAGTGTTAAGTTTACAAAAATAGAGGAATACAAATTACAATCTGCATAGCCACAGTGTTCTAAGTGCAAAATCCATTATGTAAGTACAAATTAAATGGAAGAGAGCTACCAATATGTTGAATATCTACAAGTAATTATAAATAAATATTGCAGAACAAAAGGAGTTGAACCAATACCTGATAAAACAAAAACTATGTGAATTCCCAGGAAATTACGGAACTATGTCAGGTTATTCCCAACTACCTATACTAGAGAAATCACAATACTGAAAGAAAAAGCAAAAGGTAAACAGATGTCAAAATTTATACCCTGCACAGCAGAAATAATTTATAGCACAGAAAAACTTAAATTCATGTTCTCGTAGCTTTCAAAAGAAGAAGAGAAAATTGATTGGGAAGACAAATATGAGTGAAATTAAGGACAATCTGGAGGATTAAAACTATAAGTAAAGATATGCCAGGTACTCAAGACACAGTAGACAATGAATATAGCAATCTACTCTTTGATAAACTCAAGGACCCCAGCTTCTGGGATAAGAAGTCACTGTTCAACAAAAAATGCTGGGAAAACTGGATAAAAGTGTGGCAGAAACTAGGCATGGAGCAATGCCTGACACTGTACATAAAAATAAAATCCAAATGGGTATAAGATCTAGGTATAAACATTGATATTAAGAACAAATTAGTGGAGCAAGGAATAGTGTATTTGTCAGATTTATGGAGAAGGGAAGAGTTTTTGATTAAAGAAAAGATAGAAAACATTATGAAGTGAAAGATGGATAATTTTGATTACATTAAACTGAGAAGTTTTTGCACAACCAAACCCAATGCAACCAAAATTCGGAGGGATGTAGAAAACTGGGAAAGAATTTTTACAGCTACTGTTGGTAATAAAGGTCTCATTTCTAGACTATATAGAGAACTGAGTCAAATATACAAAAATACAAATCATTCCCCTATTGATAAATGGTCAAAGGATATGAACAGGCAATTTTCAGAGGGGGTGGGGGGAGGGGAGAAAGAATTAAGTAAAAAAGTGCACAGCAAAGAACAAAAGACTTACAAGGAAGCAAAGACAGACAATTCTCAATACAATGTGTATTATTTATCATATAGGCTTTCTCGAAAAGAAAATTTATTGTTACATATTTTGAATTCTCTTGTTCATGCTTTTTTTTTCTTTCTTTGTATTTAAGTTCCAATATTTCAGTTTATGATATGTTCTTGTTTCATTTTTCTAATCTATAGTTGTGTTCTGGTCCTTAAGTCTAGAATAAAATTTTAAAAAAAAAGATCAAGGAACTTCTTTCTTTTTCCCTTGTACCTTTATTGTTTAGCATTGTGCCTGGCACATAGGTGGTACCAATTAATGCTGATTGACTGATCAATTGATTGGGTGAAAATCATTACTACTACTTATTCCTGCAGATATTGTGAGTTTCATGTGAATAAGGAGGAAGATATTCATTTCCCTCTATGTTATATGTGTACTTATATGTACATATATGTGTGCATATTATACATTTGTTTTACAGGAGTGGGGAACCTGCAGGTTCAAGGCCACATGTGGCCTTCTAGGTCCTCAAGTGTGACCCTTTGACTGAATCCAAATTTCACAATTTAGTTTGGCTTCAGTCAAAAGGCTTTCTTGAGGACTGAGAGGGCCACATGTGGCCCACAGGTTCCTCGCCGCTGGATATAGACATGCATTTTTATGTAGTTCATCACATGCTACCATTTCTGCTTTCCAAAAGTAGTCCATACCTGTCTCTGCATCAGGAGCTATGTTTCTTACCTATTTAGTATTTGCAAATAGGCTGAGATTATTTCATACCCAAGACCTCTAATAATTCATTTTTACTGGATAAAACTTGGAAGACTGGGAGCAGGATAGGAGTGGGAGTCTGGAGGGAACACATTTACATAGTGCATAAAAATCCAGTTTGGACATCAGAAAGACCTGTGTGGCCCATTGCTGCAGCTCTTAAAAACTGGGAATTGTGAATAAATTGCTTATCTGAAATGGAGGAGGGAACTGTCACCACAGTTGCTTATATATGTGTGCGTACACACATTCACACACACACATCCCAACCAATGAAATCGCATGTTTGAAGGAAAATACACCTAAGTATGTGTACAAAGGTATATATAATTATGAAGTAGCATGATATCATGGAAATGCATGCATGTATACATGTGTGTATACACACATGAGGCAGCATGATATCGTGTTAAGTCCCCCATAACAATGACGTTGAAGTCACAAGACCTGAGTTTTGAGAAACTTAAGTGATGCATTGGATAGAATGTTAGACTTGGAGTCAGGAAACTCTGAGTTCTAAACTTGCCTTAGACACTTACTACTTGTACGATCCTGGCCAGATCACTTCACCTCTCTCTGCCTGAATTTCTTCACCTAAAATACCTGAAACAAAGATAATAACAGCTCCTACTTTAAAGGATTGTTTTAAAGGAGAGATGAGATAACCTGTGTCAAGTGCTTTGCAAACATTAAAGTCATCAATAAATGTTAGTCCCTTTTGTTCTTGTTGATAAAGCTCATCTCTCCCACTTAACACCTGTGTGATCATGAGCAAGTCACCTCTCTGGGCTTCGGTATATTTATCTATAAAATCAAGGAGTTGGACTAAATTAAATCTAAACTTCATTACACTTCTAATGTCATGAAATTAAGTGACTCCAATACCATGTACCTGAGGCATATGTGTATATATGCATGCAGTGCTGTACTGGTAACTGATTAAAAACTAGAGCCCTAAGGAGGAAATATCCATATATGAGACACTTTAAAGTTTAATCTATATTATTAACATTTTCTCCATCATTTTCTTAAGTCTGTACAATTAATAAAGCAATATACCAAGCCCTAGTTTGTAGCATTTGCTAATTTGTGAGGTATAAATGCTCACACTGAAAATTTAATTATCAGTTCAGAGTCATTTTGCATTGGATGTTTGAGTTGATTCCAGCACATACACACACACACACACACACACACACACACACACACACGTAAATGTGTGCATATATATATATATATACATATATATTTGTATGTATATGTCAGGGGCGAGACCCCGACCACCGCATCAACTTACCCTGCCCACGGGTCTTCGGACGTCTCCGGCTCCCCCCTTTGGGGTCAGGGGGAGAAATTACCAGGCAGAACTCCGGAGGTGGATAAGAGCACCTTTATTACATGATGGTCAGCAAGAAGTCCCCCCTTTCCCCTTCCATGTTGTGCCTTATATTCCCCAGAACTCGCCCTCCTATTCCGGGTAAGCCCCTCCCCAGTTCCTCCCTGAGGGCGGAGCCCAGCCCAGTAGAGCTGCCCCAGTGCCACTGTGGCAAAGCCACGTCAGCAGGTCCAGACTCTCTGGCGTCTCCTGTCCTCTCAGGGGGCCCAGGTCCAGAGCGCCCCTCACAACTCCCCCTTTTTGTTTTAATGATGGGGGCCGGCGAGTTCTGCCTTTATGGACTCAAGGGACTCACGGACAGCTCTAAACAGACATGAGATGAGGCACGGTAAGCATAAGCATACAAGAAACCCAAGAATCAACATGACGCCCCCTAAGGACACCCACTGGAGCAGCTGGTGCAGGTTCAACCCGTCCCACCAATCCCTTGCATCATTATAGTTTTTCTCCCAGTCCTCATGGAATTGTATTGTTGCATTCTCCATAGCTCTAATCACCAAATCTAGTGCTGCTAACTCAGAGGTAAAGTTAGTGACTGTAGTGGCAGTTTTCAATATGTCCTCGAGCTCTTCGTACAGGGTATTGTTATACGGAACAGGTGTTACACAAACAGGATAATACCTATAATGGCAGGGCATTCTCATATAACGTAACATGAGGGACTGCTGATGTGTCAGCACCTCGACAACTTCTGAAACTGCCTGTACTTGTTCAAACAGTACTCTATCGATGTGTTCCTGGTGTTTCCACGCAATCCCAGACTGAACCATGAACTTTTGTAGGGATTCCGCAAGAAAGTTCAGCTCCCTCTGCATCTTCTGAATCTGCACCTCCTCTAGGATATTCAGTGCCAAGTTGACTACTGATAACATGTCTCTGAACCCAGGACCTTCCCTCTTTTGGCGCAGGATTCTGCTCAGCAAGTCATCTGCCGGTGAAATAGCGTATGGCGCAGCTCTCACCGGGTGAATAGTGTACGGGGGAATTCGCAGGAGCAGGACAAAGTACTCGGCACACGTGCTGTTGAGAGTATTGGTGATAATCGGCTCGTTGCAGCTCACATCATACCCTACCTCTGCCGAGCCCGTAATATTCAGGTTCCCAGCTCTGCACAGAAGAAACATGGCGTTGGGGCCTGTCTGGACTGTCCCTGTCAGATTGGAGCACATATACATGCGGCCAGGTTGCTCGGAGGGGCAGCGGACCTCGCGGTCAAACACCGGCTTCCAAGCATGATATTCGTCGGGGTGGGACCAAAGGTCGGCAATAGAGGAGTTGAACTCGATGGCCACCACGGTACGGTTCAGGGCCAGCCCGATCTTCCACAAGTGCATCTGCACCCTTCCTGGCTGAGCAACTGGCACCGGTGCCACCAGCGTGGGCACCAGCCCACCGTCCCAGAATACGATCTGTGTTCCATTCTTGGCAGGCCCCTGCCGGTGGATGCTGGTGGATCAGGCCTGCATGGGGCTAAAAACCCACGGGGTAGGGTGGCACGACGGCAAGGGAGATGGGTCGACTACGCTGCGGTTCCCCTTGCCTGTGTGGGGGATGACCGCCATGTGGACCCGTAAGGCCCCAGGGTGCTTAACTGGGTGTGGTACCTGATCTGCGATTTGTGTCTGCAAGGGAAAGCAAATATCCGGGGGGAAATGGGTGGAGTGCGACGTGGTGTCATTCAGCCGCAGGCATATGGGCAGGGTCCATGAATGCCAGGACAGGGTGGTGTTGTATCTTTTCAGGGCAGCCGGCAAGGGGGCCCTTGCTCCCCCCGCAATGAGGGTGGCGTTCCCCATCACTATGAGCGGAATTGCCTCATGGTGCCAGGTCACTAGCTGAAACACTGGGAGATGAGGAGTGACGGCCCAATGTGTAGGCGGCTGCGACCGGGTGGGCGCTAGAAGGGTCTCGTTAAAGTGGATCCCAGTCGTCAGGGAAACTGCCTGAACTAGCGTCAGGAGCTACAGCATCCTAGCCATCTGCACCTTTCGCCGACTCCGAGATTTCCTCTTCCCCCTCTTTCCTCTGCGCCGTCTCTTGCTCTTCTGTGGCGGGCGGTGCCTCTCTCGTCCTTCGGAGGGGCCCCAGACTCCAGGTTCTTTGTTGCCTGTAGAGACACAAAGATACCCTTTCCCCCTCACAATGACCTCGTTGGGACCCTGCCATTCTCCCTGGTCATCTTTCCACCAGACTTTACTCCCTACCGGACAAGGGGGTGCTTTATTGCATTTGGGACTTTGGGGGCTCATGCTTTTACAGTGCCTGTAGAACCTCATGGCTAGGGTGAGGCCATCGTCCCGGAATTGCAGAAAATTTAAGGTATAGACAGCGCGGGCTAGCTGTGCGCGTGTCAGCCGTCCCGCAACTCCCCCTTTTTGTTTTTTGAGCATGTTTTTTAAGGTCTGGTGTGCTCGCTCAACAATGGCCTGTCCGGTGGGGTTATAAGGGATCCCAGTAACATGGCGTATGCCAAATTTGGCAAGGAAGGTGGCAAAGCCGTTAGAGGTGTAGGCAGGGCCATTATTGGTCTTAAGGACCTTAGGGATGCCAGCAATGGCAAAGCATTCAAGGAGATGGGCAATAACGGCTGAGGTCGTCTCTCGGGGTTGTAAGGTGGCCATAATGAACCCTGAGGCGGTATCTACACACACATGGAGGAGAGACGTATGGTAGTGGGTAACGTCCATTTGCCAAAGATCATTGGGATGTTCCCCTTTGGGATTAATGACCTGATCACGAGGGGGTGGACGGAAAGGAACACACGCAGTACAGCGCTTTACAATCTTTCTAGCCTCGTCACGTGGGATGCCATAGAGCATCCTAAGGGAGCGCGCAGAAAGGTGAAATCTGTTATGCGCCTCCGTGGGGGTGACATAGAAAATGTATGAGGCTGGGGAGTAGAGGGAAGAGTCAGCAACATGATTACCATGAAAGATAGGGCCTTCACGAGAAACGTGAGAACGAACATGAAGCACATAGATAGGGTGCAAGCGACATTGAAGAAGACTCTTAGCCTTGGAGAGTAAGTTAGCAATAGTAGAGCGAGATGGCACCACAATAGCTTCTTGCAGCTGGAGAATAGCATTAGCACAATAAAGACTATCAGTAATAAGATTAAAAGATTCTGCGGAGAACATCTCAAGAGCACAAATGATGGCGGCCATTTCATTCTTTTGTGCTGATGAGTATGGAGTAGAAAACACATGCAAAATTTTCCTCTGCGGAACATAGACTGAAGCCCTCCCAGCCTTAGTAGCATCTGTGAATACATTGAGTCCTTTTACTGGCTGTGATGCTACAACTGGCGGTGGCCTGGAAAGGGGTAAGGTGTGCCATCCGTGTAAAGGGAGTGGTAGTGGAGTATTTGAGAAGTCATGGTTGACATAAAGTGCAGCCCACTGCGAGGAGGCCTGCGCAAGGGCATGCAGGGCCTCGGGAGAGGCCGACAGGTTTATGATAGGCCGGACCCCAAAGTTCTGCACGCACTTTTCGCTAGCTCGTAAAAGGAAAAGTGCGCGTACCTCCCACTCATTAGGCAGAACCTTCTTCTGCTTAGGGCTGTAAATCCACTCTAGAATCCCATGGGATTGGTAAAGGGCTGTGATGCCTCCCAAGTCCTGTAGTAAGGCCAATTGAACAGGTTTATCGGGATCAATGCGAACCAAGGAGGATGAGGCTTTTTGATAAACTAGTTCTATAACACGATAGGCCTCTTCCGTCCATTGACGAGGGGACATAAGGTTGGAGTCACCCCGCAGAATACGATATAGGGGCTCCATCTGTTGGTCGGTGAGGGGAATGACTGACCGGAGCCATTGAATGGATCCTATAAGCTTCTGAAAATCATTGAGGGTTTTTACTTCATCAGTTCGTATATGTGGGACAGAGCGAGTGATCCTGTCCCCATCGATGTGATGACCAAGATATTGATAAGGGGAGGTGATCTGAATCTTTTCAGGAGCTATGTATAGTTGGTAGGCCTTAAGGGCGTCGATGACCTCCTGTAAAGCCCGTTGGGTTTGTTTTTCGGTGGCGCATGATACCAGGATGTCATCCATGTAATGTATTATCAAGGCCTCTGAATGTTTCTTTCTGACTGGTTGTAGGATGGCGGCTACATACGCCTGGCACATTGTTGGGCTGTTTGCCATCCCTTGAGGGAGGACTCTGAATTGATATCTCTCTGCGGGGGCGGCCAAATTGATAGAGGGTATCGAAAAGGCAAATTTCTCTTTATCTCTAGGGTGCAGTGGTATTGAATAAAAGCAATCCTTAATGTCTATTATTGTCATAGACCAGTGTCTGGGGATTGCGGTTGGCGTAGGGAGGCCAGGTTGCAGCGCGCCGAAAGGTAGGAGCGCCGCATTGACTCTTCTCAGATCAATAAGCATGCCTATTTGCCACTTTTCTTTTTAACCACGAATACTGGGGAGTTATAGGGGCTAAAGGATGGCTCAATTTGCCCCTTTTTCAACAAATCACTAACAATCTCTCGGAGGGCCGTTAGTTTTTCCATTGTAAGGGGCCACTGCTCAACCCATATAGGGGTGTTATCTTTCCACTGCATTCGAATGGCCCTCACTGGAGGAGTGACCCCAACTAGTTTAAATGGCTCTCTGTGCAAAGGTGGGCACCCATAGCGCTCAGAACGTCCCTTCCCCATAAGTTAACGGGGAGACCAGGCACGCAGAGCGGTTTGAATTTCCCTTGGGTATCCTCATATTGCCATGCCAGAAAGCGCTCCGACTTTCGAGCTAACTGGGTTCCCCCTACCCCGGCCACAGTTTGCGAAGCTCGCTGGGTAGGCCATTGGGAGTCCCAATCTGAGTCTTTGATCACCGAGACGTCTGCCCCGGTATCTACCATTCCCTCCAGGGGGCGCCCATCCACCATTAAGGTGATTGTGGGCCTCTCTGACAGAATTTGTTGTGTCCAATAGAGAAAGCTTCGTGGGCCCTGTGGATGGTGATCCTTATCGAGCCAAGGTAGATTGATGGCCTTTGCTATTTCAGTTTCGGGAGTCAGCGTCACCGACCAGGAGTGAGGGTTGGTGACCCATATCTCTCTTTCCTGGGGGGAGAGGAGTTGGCTGTGGACCACCATGGAGGGACAATGTTCTGATCCAATTACCAAGCGGGGGAAATTACGGCTCAGGACTGAGACCGACACGGTGGTCCAGGGAGGGATTTCTAATGGGCATTTATTCTTTTGGTCTACCATTAAAACCTCCATTAGTTTCGGGGGTGTTGCTGAGTCCTCTGAGATGAGTTTCGGGGGCCCCCTCCCCCTGGAGACCCCCTCTTTCCGTTTCCCGACCCCTGTGGGTTGGATCTACAATACTTAGCTATGTGCCCGGGCTTTCCGCAAGAAAAGCACTGAACTCCTTTGGGGGTTTTTCGGCAGGCAGCCTTGAAATGCCCTTCTCTGCCACAATTAAAGCATGTTGGCCTGCCTCCCTTCTTGTCCAATACTGCTGCCAGGAGGCGCTGTTGGCCCTCCAAGGTCTCGGCTATGGCTGTAAAGGGGTCTTTCTGGGGGAGGTCCATCAACTTCTCAACTATTTGTTCTAGGGTGGGTGGATACGGGAGTGAGGAAAAGATGGTGCCAAATTCTGGCTTGAGCCCTTCTTTGATTAATTGCACCACTAGATGAGGGGCTGCTCCCCAGTTGCCTCCAAACGTGGCATGGACAGTTTCCTTTACCCTGCTTACAAAGTCAAGGGGGCTCTCGTTCTTTCTCTGTTTTAGGGAGGACAACATGGTCCCCGCCCCAGGGGTACCTAACCTCTCCAGAGCCCTAAGATAGACCACATTCACGGCATGCCTGACATTCCCATCGAAGTTTAACTGCCTTTGTAGCATGGACCAAGTTCCCGACCTGGTGATCATCTCCATGGCTTCCTCGGTGTTGGCTATTCCGGTTTCCTCTATATAGGCTTTAGCAGCGCGACGCACATAGGCTTTATAGGCTATGAAGGCGGCTGGGTCAAGGATCGCCTGCATCACCTCTAGGAAGTCATATGGAAGCCAAGGAAAGGCTGCCACCGAGGAAGCCAATGCCTTCTGTACTAATACTGAGCCTGGGCCATACTTGGACACGGCCTCTTTCAATTCCTTCATAAACTTAAAGGGAACTGGCCGATGATGTCTAGTTTCATTTTCCTGGCCGGGATTCTCAACTAAGACCGGGTAAAAGCCTGTCCCCCACTCCGCCCATTCTACATCTTCCCCGTCTCTCGCAGCTTGCTGGAGGCTACGAGTGAGGAGGCTCATTGGCGGGGGGGCTGTCTGCGAGGGCGGGCGATATTCAAACCCTGCATTCTTACCAATCTGCTCGAACTTATACTGAAAGTTCACTGGGGGCCCGGTGGATAACTGGGCCATAAGAGTAGTAACTTCTCCTACCCCGCCCTCTTCCTTTTGTCCTGCTCCTCTGCGGGTTGTTACCCCAGTCGCCACTAGGGGGCCTTTAGGCGTTTTCTGAGCAGCCTGAGCTCCCTTTGGAGCTTTCCACTGTTCCTGTTTTTCTAGCGGGTCCCAATCGGGAGGCGGAGGAAAGTCCCATTTAGGGGGGTCAGTATTCTCACTTCGCCTCATCTCTTTCCAGGGGTACAGTTTCTCTCCCTCGTCCTCACTGTCTGACCCCATGATGGAATCTCCCACCTGAGTACTCTGATTTCCAGAAATGGGAGGCGGCACGGGGTTAAATGCCGTGCCAATTGCCGAGTATACCACAAAATCCTTGGGCGTTAGGAGCGAAGGATTATCCTTATGGTAGGAGGCCATTTGTTGGCCCACCACCGCCCATCTGCCCGGATCTATTCCTGCGTGCTCTATCCAAGGGCTGACCATCCAGATCTTATTCACCCATTCTCGGCAGTCTCTGATGTGAATTCTGATACCTTGTTCTTTACAGACTTTATAAATCTGACAGGCGAGAACGCCTTTATCCTCCGGATCAATGCGGGCTTTTATCTGCTTCTGTCCCATCCTTCCTAAAGTCCTACGACTCTAGGGCTGCCTGATCTTCCCCCACCCGCCTGCGGTCTGGGGGGCTAGCGGTCTCCTACGGCGGTTGCTGTTTCGGGCGCCAGCTGTCAGGGGCGAGACCCCAACCACCGCATCAACTTACCCTGCCCACGGATCTTCGGACGTCTCCAGCTCCCCCCTTTGGGGTCAGGGGGAGAAATTACCAGGCAGAACTCCGGAGGTGGACAAGAGCACCTTTATTACATGATGGTCAGCAAGAAGTCCCCCCTTTCCCCTTCCGTGTTGTGCCTTATATCCCCCAGAACTCGCCCTCCTATTCCGGGTAAGCCCCTCCCCAGTTCCTCCCTGAGGGCGGAGCCCAGCCCAGTAGAGCCGCCCCAGTGCCACCGTGGCAAAGCCACGTCAGCAGGTCCAGACTCTCTGGCGTCTCCTGTCCTCTCAGGGAGCCCAGGTCCAGAGCGCCCCTCACATGTATACACACATTATAATAGAATACATATTTATATACATGTACACATGTACATATATAAATAAATAAGAAAGAAAAAGAGAGAGAGAAATCAGGGAACCACTTCTAGAATTCGATCAAACTCTCTTCTTGCACAGTCCATGATCTTCTATGAACTGTCTTCAAACTTCCTCCCTGGTACACATGAGGATCATATGATAAAAAACCAAAACTATGAATTATTAGGGAGTTTTGAAAAAGGAGTGAGTTGCACATTAATTTGAAACCATGGGAAGAAGAGAAAATCTATCAATAACTCCTGAACAGGAAAGAGTTTGAGGGGGATTTCATTTATTTAACTTATTCACTGATTCCTTTAACAAGCATTTATTGACTGTTTAATTACAGTACACCCTTGTAATAGATTCCAAGAAACTTTAAAAGGGGCTGTATGGTTTCTGACCCCAAGATACTAGTGAAGAAGAGACTCACATGAATTAGGCTGAGAACCCTACTTTGTATGAATATAAAGAGATTTCAAATAACTTTCCTTTGAACTCATTTTTTTCTCTACTTCTGGGAAATTCTGAAACTCAGGAGAAGCTTCAATTCCCCACAACCTTTCTAATAGCATTCTTCATGTCCTTATTCCTCAGACTATAAATCAGAGGGTTTAGCATGGGGATCACTGTAGTGTAAAATGCTAAGGATGCTTTCTCTTGCTCCATAGAGTTACTAGAAGGGGACTTGAAGTACATGAAAGTGATAGACCCAAAGAAGATGCCCACAGCTATGAGGTGGGAGCTGCAGGTACCAAGTGCTTTGGACCTGCCCTCAGTAGAGTGGATGCGGAAGATGCTGGACAAGATAAAAGTGTAAGAGACAATGACAGCCAGAGAGGGAGCTAAGGTGTTTACTCCCCCAATAGTAAAAAGAACTTGATTAACATGGGTACTTGAGCAGCAGAGGCTTAAAAGGGGAAGAATATCACAGAATTAATGTCTGACAATGTGAGCTTCATAAAAGGAGAGCATTACCATGTGGCTAGTATAAAACATGGCACCAAAAATTCCCAAGGAGTGAACCACAACAACATCATTCCAGAGCACATTCTGTGAGACATGAGAACATCATAAAGCAAGGGACTACAGATGGCTACATAATGATCATAAGCCATTGCTGTCAGAAGGTAACCTTCAGCAATGATAAAAATTAGGAAAAAACAGAGTTGGGTCATGAACTCCACAAAGGAGATGACATTCTTCTCAGCCACAAAGTTCACTAACATTTTAGGGGTAATGACAGAGGAGCAGCAGAGATCGATGAGGGATAAATGACTGAGGAAATAGTACACGGAGGATTGAAGTTGAGAACTGATAGCAATCAGGAAGATCATGCCCAGATTCCCCAACACAGTAACCACATAGATGCCCAGGAACAAGAGAAACAGGGGAAGCTGGAGCCCTCGCTGATCTGTGAGCCCTGCGAGGATAAACTCCATCACTGTAGAGTGGTTTCCTGTGGTCATTGTCCTATAAACAAAAACTGTGGAGATTGAAGAGAAGAGTTACATTCTAGGCAAGTCTCCCTCTTTAGAACAGAATGACACATTCCAGCTTTGGAGGTTGTAAGTGTATAATCAGTACAAGTACTGGGACATGGGCTAAAAAAATACTTGCTAGAAATCATGTACATTGGATTCCTCTCTGAGTTCACAGGTTAAAATAGATGACCTCTAAGGACACATCCAACTCTAAGGTTCTGTGATTCCAATCCACCCTGTCTGCTCCTGGATACCTTGTCCCAGTATTCCCTGAGGTCTCTGGGAAGCCCACATAATTGGACCAGAGACTTCATATACTTCTGCTCTGTGAGATAAATCCTACATCACCATATTTGAGCCCCATGGGAAAGGTGTGAGGCTCATACCCACTTTCAAACTTACCCAGAAACTCCAAAACTTACTTTTCAAATGAAATGCCCACAGTAATACTCAGTGTATCATAGAAACAAAATCTACTGCCTCACTCTGGGTATAATC
Organism: Notamacropus eugenii; assembly: GCF_028372415.1. Taxonomy (NCBI): domain Eukaryota; kingdom Metazoa; phylum Chordata; class Mammalia; order Diprotodontia; family Macropodidae; genus Notamacropus; species Notamacropus eugenii. The sequence goes on along the minus strand of NC_092876.1, from coordinate 172,994,617 downwards.
TAATGGAACCTATAGGTCAGAGGTTCACAAAGGAGAGGTCTGCACCACCTTTTTGTCTCCTCCATGGCACCGAGTGGACAATCGAGCCATTTTTGTGAATGAATGATTGCATAAGACATGTCTTTGGACATAATTTGGGTATCTGGTGCTCTTAGTCGATGGAGGACACAAAAGGATACTTCCACTCAATCCTCAATCTAGTCTATGGAAATAAATGAGACAGAGTAAGGAGTCAAAAGTCCTGGCCCCTGTGTCCAATCCAATCTAATCCATCAAATTTTTACTGTGCACTTCATTTAAAGCACTACGATATCTCCTAGGAATATACCAACAAATGAAAAACAACTCTGTCTTGCAGGGATCTTGCATTCTAAATTCACAGCTCTGGCCACATCTCAAATTAGCCATACCCATGAGAACAGACCTATCTCAAAGAAATGATCTGGGCTTTTCCTCCATAAAAAAGCAATAGGAGTGATGGTCAAAGTTCCATAGTAACTAAACAAACTAAAGCAGTCAAACAATGGGAAAGGAAAGGAGAGCATTATGTATAGTTTCTACTGGTGATACCTCTGAAATAGATAAACACTCATTTGAATGTATGACTGGTTGTTAGCATCAAAGGTCCAAGGATTTATAGTCACCACTCCTTCCTGTACACTGGTCTTCCCTTCTTTAAATTTGACCTATTCAGACTACAGAGAAGCAGATAGAGTTGCAATTCATGTAATGGTAACAAGGACAACTAATCCAGATCTTTATAAGATAGACTAATGACCTTTGACTAGTCCAGCAAGGCTTCAGGGGAGAAAAAAATCTAGCTACCACAGACAGAGGAATAGTTAGACCATTGTATTTAAGGAATTTTAAGCTACTCACAACATCAGAGTCACCATGCAGACAGTATAATAGCTTTTCATGCTCATTGAACTCACTATCAAAAAATTTTAAAAGATCTAGAGTATTACTGCTTCTCCTCCATAGCTATATTTTAACTGGGATTAGGCAATGGGCAAAAGATCATCATGAAAATATTAGTTCAACATTAAAGAAAAAAATTCTAAGCTCTGGAACATACCAAAAGAGAAACAGGCTGCCTCCAGGGTTTTAGTTATTGATTTACCTTGTCAGGATGCCTATAGGAAGACCACCCCTCTCTTTTGCTCTTCTCTATTTACTATTAGAAGACACCTTGTTTTGCAAGCAAACTGTGTGTCCTGAGCTTGGCATGACAACAATCTTTTGTGCTCCTTCTCTGAATGAACTTAGCCACAGCAAAATTCCAGAATTGTTTTACACCAGCACCAGGTGATCCCTGAGCTTGGACAAACACCTTGAGTATCCATGTTTGGTCATGAAGTCCTGCTATCAATCAAACTTGTCTCATTGTTACCTGTTACCCCTTGTTGTCAGGGCTATAACACATGGTGTAACCATTAGCATATGTACTGAGAGTTGCCACATTAAGGAGGGTCTACTCCTAGAGGAGGCCCTGGAAGTTTCCCTCCTCCAATGGAATAAAGAAAGCTTTTTTGCTTATGATCTCTTTATCTCTTTGGTTTTATTTTGGCTTTTTTATTTTATTTTTAAGAGTTAACTGTGGTTGTGATAATCTATGTGAGCTATTTGATGTTTTTAGAGTTAATAGTATTGGCAAAACCATTGGGACTTCTTTGGTCATTTGTTTTCAGGACTGACAGCTCCCCCTAAATTTTTGAATAAAGACTGGCTGACCAATGGTCAGGGGTATTACTGAGGGAATTCCTTCACAACTAAAATAGTTGGCCTCTGTTATACCTTCCAACTCTGAGAGTCTGATTAGAAATTTGGGGTCTTTTTAAGGGCAATATTTTTTAGGAATCCTGTGTTCTCTGGGCTTTGATTTCTTCATCTGTAAAATGAATTTTTTTAACAAGGTGACCTAGAAGTCCCTTTATTGCTTTAGCATGTTATGTTTTCTAGGGCTTCTTTCCTTGAAAACCCTTGACTTTGAAATAAAAGACCAAAGAGAAAAGGAACATTGAGTTTTTCTAAGCTACAGTAAATAAGCACTTTAGCGACTAAGGAAATAAGAGACAAAACTTTCTGCAATTAGAAATGAAATGTATGTAAAGATTCACTGACAAAACATCTTTGTTTTCTGATTCAAAAATGAAAAGGGGAAGCTTTGATCAGAGAGACAATTGAACCCACTTGGGAGATACAGATGCTCCTTTAGGCTTAGACAAAGTTGAAATTTGTGTTGATCTCAGGTACATTTATGGAAAACAAGTGTAATGCGAATACCACCAAAGACATACAACCTGGGTCTGAATAACATTTACTTCCTGTATAACCCTAAGCACTCAACCTACCTGGGTTTCAGTTTCTTCATCTGTAGAATAAGGTGGGTGAACTAAATGATCTATAAAATTCTATCCACCTCTAAATTTTATGCTATGAATACTATTCTTTTTCATGGAATTTGAAACAAAGGTATTGGAAATAAGGGGATTTTGATCTGCTGGAGATAAGACAAAGGTATGTACACTGCCAATTCCTTCCCATCTTTTTGAGTTCTGCTCTTAAGCTGATATGTACAGAAACCAGTGACATTATGGAGAACTGAAAGCAAACTCCTTCCTCTAGCTTCTCTGTAGTTTTCTGACATTGAGTCCTTGGGATCATTTAAAAGGGAACCCAGGCTTGTGACTCAAGGATATTATAGGAGTTTAAAAGATTTCAAACTATAAATCAGGTTAGAGTTTAGATGAAAGGAAGATGAAATATATCAAAAGATATATTTCAGACCTGAGGACTTGCTAACTATTGCTGGTTAATTGGTTGGGGGTAACTATAAATAATTCTAGAGCTACAGCTAAAGAAAATGTGTCCTCTGCTTGCAGAAGAGAGGCTCCCTACCTGCTGAAGTCCATCAGATAGTAGCAGAGCACAGAAACAGAGATATTCAAAGAAAAACAGCTAAGTGGAAATGACCAGAAAAGAGCTGGAAATAGAAACTCAGCAGAGCTGTCCAGCAGAGAGCACTGTAGCAAACAGAACATAGCAGCAAAGAAATCCAACTCAACAAGGAAAGCAGCTTCCCTGATGAAATCAGCAGAAGACATCAGTTTCTCTGAAACTAGTAGAGATGTGAGTCAGTCTAAAAACCCATGTGCCTTGACTACACAAGTTCCCTATGCATCTGCCCCACTGGAAGTGTTCCCTTCTCACAGGTCTTCATATCAGAGTTCTCTTCCTCCTTTGTTGATGTGGTCATTTATAGAAGAGTGTGATCCTGTGTGCATGGGAGATCTATAATATCATTTTGCAATATTGCTTCATTACATATAATCTGCTTTGAAGCAATGTGTCTTTCAGTTGGCTTAGTTTTTTTTTTTTAAAGCATTAGTGAATGCTCATTAGCTATGGTTGTGAATAGATACTGATCCAAAAAAGTGGTTCAAACTGAGGGTTGCTTTATTGGGGTCCACATGGGAGGATAGGATTTAGGAGATTAGGAGAAGGAGTATTCCCTTGTTAATCGACAATTTTGTGAAAGACAACAGATTCTTTCATAAAAGAATACAAAACTATATTTTAATTTCATTCTTTTCAAATATTCTTCCCTCTAATTATAATTGCATTTATTTGCACAGTTCAGTTCATAACAGAATTCTTTCTATTTCTCTCTGACACAAAGATAGGTTCCCCATAAGTAGTAGATTTTCTAACCTCATTTCATGAGGAAAAAAAATGAAATTATGTGTCTTCCCAAAATTATGTGGGGGAAGAATTCAGGAGGAAGTAGATGACAGTGACAACCTTAAGACAAGAAGCCACTTCCCTAAATAAGATAGCATCAAATAAAAGTCAAAATGGAAAACATTCTCTTTTTTTGCATAACTTGTGAAGAAAAAATGAGATTAGTTTTGAAAGCATTTTGTTAACCTTAAAACATGTACATGAAGGTCAGCTATTATTTATTTTTGAAAGGATCCCATTTCCTTATCTGGCCTGAAACATTAACAGTAGCTCTTTATGAATCAGGAAAGACCCTAACTTACCTCCTTCATTTGAATTCATTATAAATTAGGAATGAGACCTGGGGAACATCATCAGGGTTTCCTTCTCACTAGAGTCAGTCTTTTTTCACACAGAAGCATAAGATCAAATTTTATTTTATTCAGAGAATGAAATCAAAGAAAAACTTACATAGGGATTAGTGTTAGATATGTTCTAGTTACTTACAAAGTGGAGGGAAATATTAGAGGTAGAGTTTTATCTTGACAATCCTTAATTTATGACATCAGTTTGAATTATAATGTCAATACCAAAATTCATAAGATTACTAGAATTTGCAGGAGTTAGACTTCTACTCATGGCTGTATCATTTTTCTCTTTCATAGCTCAGGGTCCCCAAGATAAGAGTGTGGTGAGAAACAGAACTGTAGCAGAAAGTGAGTACTAAGGTCTTGGTAACTGAGGCCCCTCAAAGAATATTATCCACCCATGACTGATTTTCTTTAGTCCACAAAGAATTTTCTCAGAAGATGAAGCAGAACACCAAGAGCAGCAGCTAGATAAGGTTTAGTACAGCTCAGAGAATCACTGAAATAGACATCTTCTATACAAGACGCCCAACAATTGGTTGTCTGGCCTCCTCTTGAAGAGCTCTAAGCAGGGGGAAAGGCAAGTGTCACTGCTTATTATGATCATAAAAATACAGGCCAAAATATTCCCACCCACAAAAATCTCAGAAGCCCATAAATTTTCAGAGACTTGGAATAGCTTAGTGAGGGAATTATGGGGATTGATTGAAGCACATAGACTCCATCAGGTAACTGAATTTGAACTCAGTTCCCTTTTATTCAATTAAGGGTCTAGTCCAATTTCTGTCTTGGGAGAAAACTTTCTTCAATTATGGGAATTGTGAGAAAACTTCATTGCATTATTTGAACCTAGACCTGCATGGCTGGGAAGATGGACCATCTCTTCCTGTTTCTTAGAGATGTCAACGAAGGACCCAGGTTATGCTGACCAGAAATCTAATCATATCCAAAGACTCATACAAGAAATTTTCTCACAATTATATGTTAAGAGACCCATATGTCTTATTTGAAAACTGGCCCTGTACTCATCAATCAACTACTCTTTCTTTGTTTCTTTGATTAAATATAGACACTTGGAAGATAGTGGGACAACATTTTTTCTGATTTCGGGGAATTACACCTGTTTGTTTTCCACCTCTGAATTCAGAAACCCTCAAATGTTTCCACCAATTAGAATCTGATTACCTAATCTTTCATCCTGGCTTATATCTTGCTAATCATTTTCCTTTAATGCATAAAAATCTGTCTCCCCTTGTATGTAGGGTCTACTGCCAAAACTGAAGGGCATAAATCAATATGCCTTAAAGCTCAAATCTTTCTTTCTTAAGTTATTTCAAATTTCATCCACCATACTAACTACAAATGGAGTGGGATAAATCAATTATGGAACTTTAAAGGATGAGAATTTTCTAGTGGTATAGGTTCTGGGATTTAATTACTGGACTAATAATATATTGAATATCTGTCTCCTATGCTCACAAATGTCATTGGTGCCTGTGGAGGCTTCAAGGTATTATAAGATTATAAGTAATTAGAAGACCTTCCTGGATGAGTGTTTATAACCCTGAGAGGATATCTGAGAAACACAAATCCATATTGAATATAGCCAGGGAACTGGGAATCAGTTGTTTAAAAATGAGAGAGGAAAAGGAAAAAAAAAGGAGAATCTATACTTACCATTTACCAGAGAAGCAATTTTGGAGCAATCAGAGTACTTTCCTTTCAGAATTTGCTGTTGGAAGTAGTGACTTCTTAAGTATGAGCACAAAGGCAGCACCTTCTCTTTTTCTAGAAGAAGGCTTTGGAGTAATATGTAAACTCAACAATTCAAGGTCATTTAAGTAAAGCCAGTCCCCTATCTATATTGTCCCTCCGCCAAGATAAATCAGGATTTTCCTCTGACCTTTCAAGAAGCTCAGGTTGATTTTGCTGAAGACATTTTCCTCCCAGGACATAACAAGGGGAGGATAAGAAGATAGTTACTTTGATATATTGAGATGGGGGTTAGAAATACACATGTCCCTGATTCCCACAGGATGACATATCTCTGGAGACTAGATTCTAGACTAGAAGACACAATTAATTAAGAAGACACAATTAATGACAAAGCAATTAAAGCTTTTAGGGACGATCCAAAGGGATCAGGATCTGTAAGAAATAAATATCACATCAGAAATGAGTATCAGAAATAGGTATCATTGTTTGCTGAATACAAATATTCACAATGTCCATTCCTAGTAATTCCTTGTAGGGAAATCATAACATATCCTAGGAAACTTCTTGCATACCTGTCCAACTGTCCCAGAGTTGAAAATTACACTATCCTGAGTTCCATCACCAAAACAAAGACAATCCTATTCTTACTGTCACCACCCTACTTTATCCTTCATTGTCATTAACATGAACTATTGTGATAGTTTCCTAACTTTCTGTCCTTTCTTCCTTCATTTCTTTCCTCTTTCTCTTCAATTGCTCCTCAAATCACCACAAGACCCTTTGCTTAAGGATCAGTCTAGTTTTGTCACTCCTCTGCACAAAATCTTTTAATGGATCCTTAGTGATAAAGCTCAAATGCTACATGGCATTCAAAATTCTTCATAAACTGATGAGGTCTAACTTTTTCTAGCCTTATTTCATAATACTTCCCTCTAAGCATTCTATATGACAGTAAAAGTGGACCACCATACCCTGCACTTTACCATCTCTATATCTATTCATACTATCTTATTATTTAAATGGCCTTCTTGTCATCTTCATTCTTACCATACCTCTGACATTAACTTGACAAATTTTACAAGCATACCTCAGCTGCCTCAGGCCTCCTTATCCTGACATATCCACTGTCTTCTTCAATCTTCTCACTCTGAAATATCCTTCAACCAGGTTGGCTTCCTTCTTCCATTTCAGAGTTCCTCTTGGGGTCTCAATTTTGAGGAAGAGCCCAGGTCAACCAAACTTCCTCCTACCTCTGCTTCAGATTTTCAACGTTATTCATCTCTCTTCTCCCACTTTCCATTCCCCTCCCCATGATTTTTCAGTTCTTTTGTATATTACTTTTTCCCATTACAGTGTAAAGTTCTTGGAGTCAGGGACTCTTTTCTTTTTTGGTATTTGTAACACCAATGCTGAGCACAATTTGATTGCTTAGAACATAGTAAATACTTACTAAATGCTAGTTGTATGTTAGTACTTCTTATTCTAAATTGCTACCTATTCTTTTTAAAAATTGCTTTAAAAAAACCTCAAGGGGGGGGAACCAAGATGGTGGAGTAAATAGATGCACAAACTCTAGCTCTTCCCCCACAGCCCATAAAATACCTGTATAAAAAGATTCTCAACAAATTCTAGAGCAGCAGAAGCCACAGAATGACAGAGTGGAGGAGATTTCCAGCCCAGGGTGACCTGAAAGACCAATGGGAAAGGTCTGTAGCACCATACACAGAGCAGAGCACAGCCCAACCTAGGACATGTGGCACCAGGAGGAGCAGGGTCAGAGAAGGCCTTGGGAGCAGAATCCCCAGGAGCAGTGAAGGTTCACAGATCCTTCAACCCACAGGTGCTAAAGGCAGCTTCAAAAGTCAGTGAAAGAGCTTTTTCACTTCTGTGACAAGGGAGCAGGGTCCTCCACTAGCCCCAGCCCCAAGCACTGGCAGAGGCTGCAGCAGCAGTAGGCATAGGCAGCAGCAGCAGGCAGCCATGGTGGTGGCCCCAGTAGGCATTGTTGGAGCCTCAGCTTAAAGCCCCCGGGGGAATTGAGCAGCTGATCTGAACCTTAGCCCTGAGTGGCGGCCCATCCCCACCTAAAGCCCTTGGGGGAATTGAGTAGTTGATCAGAATCTCAGTCAGAAGCCATGTTGGGAGTGAAATCCTCTCCCTCAATTGTGTCACCTTGGAATAACTGAGATCCTACAGGTCCCCAGAGTATACCTATATACTCTAGTCTTGACAAAGAAGCCAAAAGTCAAGTAACTGGTTGAAAAAATGCCCAAAAAAGGGGGGAAAATAAGACTATAGAAGGTTACTTTCTTGGTGAAAAGATATTCTCTCCTATCCTTTCAGATGAGGAAGAATAATGTTTACCATCAGGGAAAGACAAAAAAGTCAAGGCTCCTGCATCCAAAACCTTCAAAATAAATATAGAATGGTCTCAGGTCATGGAAGAGCTCAAAAAAGATTTTGAAAATCAAGTAAGAGAGGTGGAGAAAAAATTGGGAAGAAAAATGAGAATGATGCAAGAAAGTCATGAAAAGCAAGTCAACAGTTTGCTAAAGGAGACCCCAAAAAAATGTTGAAGAAAATAACACCTTTAAAAATAGGCTAACTAAATTGGCAAAAGAGATCCAAAAAAACCAATGAGGAGAAAAATGCTTTAAAAAGCAGAATTAGCCAAATGGAAAAGGAGGTTCAAAAGCTCACTGAAGAAAATAGCTCTTTAAAAATTAGAATGGAACTAATGAAAACCAATGACTTTATGAGAAACCAAGAAATTAATTACAAAACAAAACCAAAAGAATGAAAAAAATGGAAGATAATGTAAAATATCTCATTGGAAAAACAACTGACCTGGAAAATAGATCTAGGAGAAACAATTTGAAAATTATGGGACTATCTGAAAGCCATGATCAAAAAGAGCTCATGAAATTATCATGGAAAGCTGCCCTGATATTCTAGAACCAGAGGGCAAAATAAATATTGAAAGGATCCACCAATCACCTCGTGAAAGAGATCCAAAAAGAGAAACTCCTAGGAATATTGTAGCCAAATTCCAGAGTTCCCACGTCAAGGAGAAAAATATTGCAAGCAGCTAGGAAGAAACAATTCAAATATTGTGGAAGTATAATCAGGATAACACAAGATCTAGCAGCTTCTACATTAAGAGATCGAAGGGCGTGGAATATGATATTCTAGAAGTCAAAGGAACTAGAATTAAAACTAAAAATCACCTACACAGCAAAACTGAGTATAATACTTCATAGGGAAAATATGGTCATCCAATGAAATAGAAGAATTTCAAGTATTCTTGATGAAAAGACCAGAGCTGAAAAGAAAATTTGACTTTCAAACACAAGAATCAAGGGAAGCATGAAAAGATAAACAGGAAAGAGAAATCATAAGGGACTTACTAAAGTTGAACTGTTTATATTCCTACATGGAAAGATAATATTTGTAACTCTTAGAACTTTTCTCAGTATCTGGGTAGTTGGAGGGATTATACACACACAAACACACACACACACACACACACACAGAGAGACAGAGACAGAGAGAGAGAGACAGAGAGCACAGGATGAGGTGAATAGGAAGGTATCCTATCGAAAAAAAATAAAATTAAGGGGTGAGAGAGGAATATATTGCAGGGGGAAAGGGAGAAATGGAATGGGCAAATTTTCTCTCATAGAAGAGGCAAGAAAAACTTTTCCAATGGAGGGAAAAAGGGGGGAAGTGAGAGGGAAAAAGTGAAGCTTACTCTTACCACATTTGGCTCAAGGAAGGAATAACATGCACACTCAACTTGATATGAAAGTCTGTTTTACACTACAGGAAAGTAGGGGAGAACGGGATAAACAGGGTGGGGGAATGATGGAAGAGAGGGCAAATGGGAAGAGGGAAAAATTAGAAGTAAACACTCTTGGGGAGGGACAAGGTCAAAAGAGAAAATAGAAGAAATAGGGGGCAGGTTAGGATGGAGAGAAATATAGTTAGTCTTACATGGCATGACTATTATGGAAGTCATTTGCAAAACTACATATATATAGCCGATATTGAATTGCTTGCCTTCTCAGTGGGGATGGGTGAGGAGGGAGGAAGGAAGAGAAGTTGGAACTCAAAGTTTTAGGAACAAATGTTGAGAATTATTTTTGTGTAAAACTAGAAAATAAGAAATACAGGTAATGGGGTATAGAAATGTATCTTGCCCTATAGGACAAGAGAGAAGATGGGGATAGGGAAGGGAGGGGTGTTAGAAGGGAGGGCACATTGGAGGAAGGGGCAATCAGAGTGCGAGAAGTTTTGGGGTGGGGGTAAGGGAGAGATGGGGAGAAAATTTGGAACTCAGAATTTTGTAGAAATGAGTACTAAAAACAAAATTAATAAATAAATTTAAAAAACAAACAAAAAGACTCACAAAATAATTCCCTTAGTACATATGTACACAGCCTTACCAAATAAATTTCCATTTTAGTCTTATACAGAAAATGAAATTCTCTCTATATATTTTAAATTAATCACCTCTCTTAGAATATGAATACAATGTTTCATCTTCATTCTTTTGGACCCATGGTTTATCATTAAATTGATCAGTTGTCTTTCTCCTTGGTACTGTTATTATTGAGAAATTGGTCTCCTAATTCTGCTCGCTCACTTCTGCATCAGTTCATAAAAGTCCTCCAGTTTCCTCTGAAGGTATCTATTTCATTATTTCTTATGGAGTGAGTATACTCCAGGTATCAGATAGTTCAAATCATCAGGATGAAGATGGAATGCCATGCAGGGGTGACAAGTAAGCCAGTATGCTTAATTCAGGATGTGAGGAACATGTAGGTAAACTGGGAAAGGAGGAAGGGACAAAGATGTAAAGAGTTTCAAAATACCAAGCATATTTTCATGACTTGGTCTCTGCCACCCTTCCAATCAGCTTCTAATAATAAATGTAATGCTGTTGAGTATTGCATTTGTGTAGGACTCTCTGTGACTTCATTTGGGTTTTCTGGGCAAATTACTGGAGAGCTTTGCCATTTCCTTCTCCAAGTCATATTACAGATGACAAACCTAATCAAACAAGGTTAAGTAACTTTCCCAGCTTCCCACAGCCAGTAAGTGTCTGATGTGAGAATTGAACTCAAGTCTTTCTGACTCTAGGGTCAGTACTCTATCCACTGTGCCACCTATCTGCCCTATACATGTCATGGGACACAGGACCAAAAAATTCCTTTTGCATTAAGATAGTTCAGTCAATTTGACAAACGGAAAGGAAACATCCCTCAGAAAAGGTTTTTAAGTCAAATCAACTTACTGAAATCTCTCCATATTATAACTGCTTTAAGAACTTTTCCCACTAGCAATTTTTTCAGAAACTGAAAATGTTTGCTTCAAAATTGGTATGTCTTAGTTGTCCATTTTTCATCATGTCCTAGTTGCAAATAGGCATGCACTCAAAATATGCTGGGAATTTTTAATTATTATTCTGATCCAGACCAGTCCCATTTTATATCTATTGTGGGAGGTAGGAAACTTCTACCTGTAACATCATCTAACAGTATCAGCTGTGCCTAAGAGCATGGGAGTTTAGATCTGGGAGAAAAAGTGAAAGGAAATTCCTTTGGTTTTCATATAAAGGACAAATTATACCTTTGTGCACTTATATAATTAGTTGTGCTTGACTTACTTAGGTGGGGGGAGGGACTTGAAGGGGTTATATTATGCCTATATGATTTGGTCATTTTATTACTCTTTTCCCAACAACCTCCCTTCATGTATTGTCTTCCTGAATTATTCACCACTAACAATGAGCAGAGAATGAAAGTTCTATAAGAATTAAGATACAACTTATTGAATGATTCCATGAGATATTTGCATTTTCACAGAGTCATAGATCAAAACTTTATACCTAAAAAGGATATTAGAAGCCACATAGTTCAAAAACCTCCATGTTTACAAATAAAAATTCTGAAGTCTGCAAAGGTTAAGGGACCTGCCAGAGTTCACAGAGAAAAAACATCCAGGATTCATACCCTGATCTGCTTACTCTAAATTGAACACTTTCCATTGTTTTTTTAAAAACAAAAGAAACAAGCCATGTTGGTAGAATGTTGGGCAATAAAAAACAAGGAGAAGAATTTGGGTAAAGAGTCCATCCTGAGATAGTTTTAATTAATCAAGGAAAGAAAAGGAACCTTAGGCCGTTGAAGTCACCTCTCACTATGAAAATTCTGCTCATGTTCTAGAAAATATTCTTCTCCTCAAGGTTTTCCTCAAAGTAGCCTGAACATCTTTATTCCTCAGACTATAAATGATAGGGTTTATCATGCGCCCCACATTTGTGTAAAAGATTGTAGTTACTTTGTCCTGTTCCACTGACCCTGGGGAAGATGGCTTAAGATACATCAAGGAAGCTGACCCAAAGAAAAGAGTGATCACAATTATGTGGGAGCTGCAGGTGTTGAATGCTTTGGACCTGCCTTCAGTGGAGCTGATGTTCAGGATACTGGATAGGATGAGAGCATAAGAGGTGAAGATGGTGACACTAGGCACAACAATGTGTCCACAACAATGAAAACCACCAGCTCATTGACATAGGTACTGGTGCAGGAGAGCTGGAGAAGGGGAAGCATATGACACATGTAACAGTTTATGATGTTGGCATCATAGAAAGACAGTCTCAGTATGAATCCAGTGTGGGCCATGGCACCAGAAAACCTTATTCCATATGCCCCACCTGTTCAGCCATGAACAGACCTGATTAGACATGGTAACACTATACAGCAATGGATTACAGATGGCAACATAATGATCATAAGCCATTATTGTCAACATGTAACATTCAGAAATAACAAAAAAACAGAAAAAATAGAGCTGTGCCATACATCCTGAAAAAGAGATGATATTTTTCATTAGGACAAAATTCATCAACATTTTGGGAACAAAGACAAAGGAGTAGCAGAGATCTATGAAAGATGTGTGTTTGTCCTTCATTGCTGAAGAAGACCATGCATCAGAGAAATAATGACATGACTTGCACTTGACTTTGTTTTGAGCAAGGGTGGGCTGTGCAAGTCACCAGCCTCACTTCTCCTCCAGAGCCATCTGAATTCAGTGACTAGATTCATCAGGATGACTGGAGATGACCCAGGATGAGGCAATCGGGGTTTAGTGACTTGCCCAAGGTCACACAGCTAGTGAGTATCAAGTGTCTGAGGTGAGATTTGAACTCAGGTCCTCTGACTCCTGCACTGGTGCTCTATCCACTCTACCACCTAGCTGCCCTTCTATGAAAAATAAATTGAAGATGAAAAAGTACATAAGAGTTTGAAGCTGAGAATTCATCCTGATTGAAATGATCATTCCTACACTTCCCACTATAGTGATCTCATAAGTCCCCACAAGCAGGAGGAACAGGGGTACCTGGAGCTCTGGTTGATCTATTAAACCTGCAAAGATGAGCTCAGTCACTGAAGAGGCATTTGCCAAAGCCATTTTCCTTTTGATGGATCTATGAGGAAACGAAAAAAAGTCATACTAGATGCAAAAACTCATGCTAGATGCAAAATAATTGCTAGAGGTAGCCAAATCTCAACTCCAGTTATGAAAAAGAAGAAATTTTAGAAGTGTCCGGAAAACATCATCACCATGCCATGCAGAGATGGTTCTTATCCTCCCCAAAATATCCAGGGATTTTGATTGGGCTGAGCAACTGTCTCCATGAGCTGGATGATAATAGAAAACTGTTCCTGAGTTCCCCTGCAGAATAACAGTTGATACTCCCCTGCATTATAACAGTTGATGTTCCTCAGACTCCAAAGCAAACAGATATGAGGAGTATAACAGTAGTTTCCAGTATCTCTCACAGGATACGCTAAGCTGGCCACCTCAGGAAAAACTTTAACTACTTTTTCCCATTTCAGAGATGATGAAATAGTATCTCAAAGAGTTCTGCAGATGCCTATGGTAAAAGTATTGTTGTTAACTTTATATTATTATCAATATGTGTCAAGCACTGCCTCAAATTCTTTGCAAATATTATATCATTGGATTCTCATAACAACCCTGGGAAGCAGATGTTATTCTTATCCCCAGTTTATTGTCGAGGAAACTGAAGCTAACAGAGTGACATTGCCCAAGGTCACACAGCTTGTTAGTGTAAGAAGCTGGATTGGAACTTAGGTCTTTCTGATTTAAAACTCAAGGTTCTCTCCATCACACCACCCAGCTGCCTGTAGACTGGATCCAGAGTCCCGTTTTTCAGAGGAGAGTCCTATGGGGGTAATGATACAAAATTCCCATTATCTTTCCACATTCTCTTCCCCATTCACACCTAGAGTACACCAAAAGACCTATATATGAGTCAGTGACAAAGCTTAGGGACACGACGTTTTATGGAATCCTCAAATCTCGTGATTGCCAAAGAAAGGAGGACAAAACAGAAGGAAAAATCTAAAATTAATGTCTTACACATTCATCCTTCTCCTGCCTAGTCACTTCAATGATGGTCTTTACTGGTTTTGAGCCCCTGGATTCTGAAGGAGAAATAATTCAAATAATAGTGATTCGAGATTCTCCCTCTTCTATTCCCTTTTCTTCTGAAGTAATCAGAGAATAAACCTCAGCCTCTGGACTGAATAGAGAGGTGCTTTGAGCTATAAAGATCACAGGACTGTGACTTCACCTGAGGAATGCTCTAGATTGAGAGGAGGAAATAGTGCCCAGGGGTGTCACCATAATCAACAGGTGATACGAAACTGAAGGCTTTATTTTGGATATGATATTCTCATGGACTACGTTGGAACCACAGAAAGGATCCTGCAGGTTCTCTCTCTGGAATCAAACACTTCAGGGAGTCATAATTACAATGTCCATGTTTACACAGTGTACCACAAACTTTTTTTTCTCCTAAGGGATTCAATCTTCTACTCATTCTGTAAATTTATATGTGGAACTTCCCCCCTTTTCTTCAAATCTTGGTTCTCAGAATTTCTCTCTTGAACGACATTTTATGCAGCCACAATCTCTGAGGGTTACAGCCTCAAAATGAGCTCTCAAGTTAATATATGGGAGCATGAGCTGTCTAGATGCTCCTGTCAATGTAGAATCAAGATAGTTAAACTGTGTTATCCTACTTGTGTCCAGAGGAAAATATTTTCCAACCCATGTATAATACTAAATTCAGGCTCATTACGGTTGTAAAGAAGTTAGATCCTCTGCCCTTGTGCATCATTTGGATACAAGGGAGTTTATGTCAACTACATACACAGACACACAAATACACATACACACACACACACACACATAGAGTACTTACTTCTATAGGTAAATATTGATCTATCCAACCCTAAGCCCAACAGATTGCAAGTCGTTTAAGTTGACTCTTGTTTTGATTTTTGAATAAAGAAATGCATAAATGAAGGAAGGAGTTAAGATATCAGGCATCAGTTAATTTGGCTTTTTGGTAAGAGTGGGGTGGCAAAACTCCACATATAGTGATGTGATCTAGTTCCTAGAAAAAAGAAACTTTCAAAACACACTTATTTAGCTTCTATTAAAGATCAAAATAAAAATCTAAAAAATCAAACAAGAGATTACCAAAAATGAAAAGGAAAAAAAGACAAAAAAAACCTCACTGAACAAAAGGTTTTTGAGGGAAAAAATAAAGAGATCAATCAATATCCAATTTATTAATTTATTTTTTTGAGATATGAACTTTACTAAAGTTTAAACAATCTGTTTCTGCCATTTTACAGATATGGAAAATGAAGACCAGAGAGTTTATGAATTTTCCATGGTTACAAAGATAGTAATGTAATTATTCAAATATTGGTCTTCAGACTCAAAATTTAGAATGCTTTCTATTGACATATGATATACCATATTAAGTCTTAAAATGCGATTCAGTCTCCATTATTACGGGGAGTTTTATTTGCTTCACTTGTTTCTGTTTCCATGATATTTTTGGCTTTTATTTCTTTTCATCATGTAAAATTTGATATTATTTCATGTAATTACTTTGTGTCACATCTGTATTAAAATTACTCAATTGTTTTAAATTTATATATTACCTTATTTTACTATTATTATCTTCATTAGTTTAACAGACAACACTTGAATATTGAGCGCCTCTCTTGTTATTTAATTCTTTATTTCTATGGAGGTTATTTTTGCTATAAACCCTAGCTGTGTATTGGTAAGTTAAATCTCAAATAACAAATGTATTTTGTTACTACCTTAAACATCATTTCTCTTTCAAACTATTTTCCTGTACTTATTCATATATAGAGAAGCTATTTTGGGGACTTCATTCATCATGGTACTCCATTTCAAGTTACTTATCTCAATTAATGGTTTTAGTCAATTATTTTGGATTTACTTAGTAAAAGAACTTTTCACCAACACCTTGTTTCCTATTCTCCAGTTATCACTTCCTCAAATTGTTTTTTATTATCATATTGCTATATGTAGTATTGCTAAG
The DNA here is from genome assembly GCF_028372415.1 of Notamacropus eugenii. Classification (NCBI taxonomy): domain Eukaryota; kingdom Metazoa; phylum Chordata; class Mammalia; order Diprotodontia; family Macropodidae; genus Notamacropus; species Notamacropus eugenii. The sequence goes on along the minus strand of NC_092876.1, from coordinate 172,978,348 downwards.
ATTTTGACAAGCATTAATAATGCTAATAGGAATTCTTGCTTGTCCCTTGATCTCAGTGGGAGAACTTGGCTGGAAATAATGGTAATATTTGCTTTTAAATAGTCTTTCTTAAGAATATAGTGAAGAAAAGTCCTTTTGTTTCTCTTTTTTAAAGTTTTCAACATGAGTGCTGCATTGGACTGATTTTTTCAACCTCCCTGATATAACATGTTTAGGGATTTTTGTAACGATTTTGATTTATATATTCATTTTTTTTCTAATAAAACGTTGCATTTCTGGTATAAATGCAACTTAGTTGTAGTGAATAACTTTTGGGATATAATTATACAAACTTCACGATTCATTGAATGTTTATATCAGTATCAATAAGTTGTATTTCTCTTTGGTTCATTTTTCTGCCCTACATTCTCTTTGTTTGTTTACCAAATACATATTTTTATGGAAGGAATTTGATGAATTGACATTTTAATTTTTGAAAACAGTATTTTTTTCTTTTCTGTATGAAAATTCTTGGGTATCTAAAAGTTTGCTAGAATTCATTTTAAGTCAATCTCATTCTTGATTAGAATTTACCATGGAAAGTGTTCTACGGAGGTTTCAATTTGTCTTTCTTTTATTTTATTGTTTCAGCTATTTATTACTTATTTTATAATTTTTTAATCTTTCTCATTTCATTAAAATCTTCAGTATTGGTAGCATCTACTTATGTGTAAAACACTGTAATTATTCTTTTAGGAAAAAAAACTTACTTTCCTCTTCATTAGTTGTGTTTTCTCTTCTCATTTCTAAAGAGAGATTTCCTCCCAAAAACCAAATCACTGATTTGCCAGTTTTCTTGGTCTTCTCAAAAAATATGATTGCTTTATTGATACTGTTATATTCTCACTCCTTAAATTTTGTCTTTGAAATTTAAAATGACTTCTTGTACATTCTTCAATTAACTGATTAATCATAGGCCTTAATTTTTAGTATTATGCTCAATATATTGTAAATTTTTAGGACTATACATTTTTTTCTTTTATCAATTAATTAATTAAATTATTTTTAGTTTTAAACATTCACCTTTATAAGATTTTGAGTTCTAAGTCTTCCCTCTCCTTTTCTTCCTCCTCCCCAAGACATCATACAATCTGATTTATGTTATACCTATATAATTATATTAAACATATTTCCACATTAAACATAGTCATGGTGTGAAAGCAGAATTAGAACAATAGAGAAAAACTTTCAGAAAGGAAAAAAAAGGAGAAAATAATATACTTTCATCTGCTTTCAGACTCCATAGTTCTTTCTCTGCATGGGGATAGCAATTTTTCTAATTTAATTTTTTTTTCTTCTTTTTTATTTATTTATTTAACTTTTAACATTCATTTTCACAAAATTTTGGGTTACAAATTTTCTCCCCTTTTGTCCCCTCCCCCCACTCCAAAACACCGAGCGTTCTAATTGCCCCTGTCTGCCAATCTGCCCTCCCTCCCTCCCCACCCCTTCCTTTTGGAAGGCAAGCAATTCAATATAGGCCAAATCTGTGTAGTTTTGCAAATGACTTCCATAATAGTAGTGTTGTGTAAGAACTAATTATATTTCCCTCCATCCTATCCTGTCCCCCATTACTTCTGTTCTCTCTTTTGATCCTGTCCCTCCCCATGAGTGTTGACCTCAAATTGCTCCCTCCTCCCCATGCTCTCCCTTCCATCATCCCCCCCACCCTGCTTATCCCCTTATCCCCCACTTTCCTGTATTGTAAGATAGGCTTTCATACCAAAATGAGTGTGCATTTTATTCCTTCCTTTAGTGGAATGTGATGAGAGTAAACTTCATGTTTTTCTCTCATCTCCCCTCTTTATTCCTCCACTAAAAAGTCTTTTGCTTACCTCTTTTATGAGAGATAATTTGCCCCATTCCATTTCTCCCTTTCTCCTCCCAGTATATTTCTCTCTCACTGCTTGATTTCATTTTTTAAAGATATGATCCCATCCTCTTCAATTCACTCTGTACACTCTGTCTCTATGTGTGTGTGCGTGTGCGTGTGCATGTGTGTGTGTGTAATCCCACCCAGTACCCAGATACTGAATAGTTTCAAGAGTTACAAATATTGTCTTTCCATGTAGGAATGTAAACAGTTCAACTTTAGTAAAGTCCCTTATGACTTCTCTTTGCTATTTACTTTTTCATGCTTCTCTTTATTCTTGTGTTTGAAAGTCAAATTTTCTTTTCAGCTCTGGTCTTTTCATCAAGAATGCTTGAAAGTCCTCTATTTCATTGAAAGACCAATTTTTCCCCTGAAGTATTATACTCAGTTTTGCTGGGTAGGTGATTCTTGGTTTTAGTCCTAGTTCCTTTGACTTCTGGAATATCCTATTCCACGCCCTTTGATCCCTTAAGGTAGAAGCTGCTAGATCTTGTGTTATCCTGATTGTATTTCCACAATACTTGAATTGTTTCTTTCTAGCTGCTTGCAATATTTTCTCCTTGACCTGGGAACTCTGGAATTTGGCCACAATGTTCCTAGGAGTTTCTCTTTTTGGATCTCTTTCATGCGGTGTTCTGTGGATTCCTTGAATACTTATTTTGCCCTCTGGTTCTAGAATCTCAGAGCAGTTTTCCTTGATAATTTCATGAAAGATGATGTGTAGGCTCTTTTTTTGATCATGGCTTTCAGGTAGGCCCATAATTTTTAAATTGTCTCTCCTGGATCTATTTTCCAGGTCAGTTGTTTTTCCAATGAGATATTTCACATGATCTTCCATTTTTTCATTCTTTTGGTTTTGTTTTGTGATTTCTTGGTTTCTCATAAAGTCATTAGCCTCCATCTGTTCCATTCTAATTTTGAAAGAACTATTTTCTTCACTGAGCTTTTGAATCTCCTTTTCCATTTGGCTAATTGTGCTTTTGAAAGCATTCTTCTCCTCATTGGCTTCTTGAACCTCCTTTGCCAATTGAGTTAGCCTATTTTTCAGGGTGTTATTTTCTTCAGCATTTTTTTGGGTCTCCTTTAGCAGGGTGTTTACTTGTTTTTCATGCTTTGCTTGCATGTCACTCATTTCTCTTCCCAGTTTTTCCTTCACCTCTCTAACTTGATTTTCAAAATCCTTTTTGAGCTCTTCCATGACCTTAGCCTATTGAGTGGGCTGGGATACAGAAGCCTTGACTTCTGTGTCTTTCCCTGATGGTAAGCATTGTTCTTCCTCATCAGAAAGGAAGGGAGGAAATGCCTGTTCACCAAGAAAGTAACCTTCTATAGTCTCATTTTTTTTCCCTTTTCTAGGCATTTTCCCAGCCAGTGACTTGACTTCTGAGTGTCCTCTCCATCCCCACCTCGCCTCCAGATCCACCCAGCCAGCACTTGGGGTCTGAGATTCAAATGCTGCTTCCCAGCCTCAGGGCTTTGGGCGGGGCCAGGGCTGCTATTCAGTGTGAGATCAAGTTCAGGTGCTCAGGTGGGGGCAGGGCTGCCTCATGGGCTCAGTTCCCTCAGGGGGTTTATGCAGAGACCTTCAACAATGGATCCGGGGTCCTTCCTGCTTGGGGAGCCCTGGTCTGCTCCTGCCTCCACTGCTGCCTCCCGAGGGGGCCTGAATTATGGGGGAGCACCCCACTCCCCTCTCGACCCGCCAAAGAGACCCTCTCACTGACCCTTGTCACCTGTGGGTGGGGGGACCCGCCCGGCTGCTGGAGATTCTGTCCCTGAAGCCTGCTCGGATCCGTTCCTTTCAGTGCTGCACTGCCGAGGCAGGGTTGGGCTCTGCTCTGGGTCTGGGGCGTGTGGGACATTTTGCGAGAAGTTTTCAGGTCTCTCTGGAGCAGAAATTTCCTCCACTCCATTGTTCTGTGGCTTCTGCTGCTCCAGAATTCGCAGGTGGTTCTTTTTTTACAGATATTTTATGGGCAGTGGGTTCGGAGGTAGCATATGTGCATCTTTCTACTCCGCCATTTTGGCTCCGCCCCTTTCTAATTTAATTTTGAAAAAAGAAACCTCAATTACCAGAACCAAAAATGACAAAGAACTCAAAACAAATGAAAATTTTTTAGAAATTAATAGTCCTATCTTTCCTAAAAACTGAAAACTTAAATGAAATGGATGAATAATTTTAAAATATAAAATGTTCAGATCAATGAAATAATAGAGAATTTAAGTAACCTAATACCAGAAAAAGAAATTGAATGAACTACAAATGAACATTCAGAAATGAGCTCCAGGACTACATAGATTTACAACTGAATTACATGAAACATTAAAAAAAATTAGTTCCAATACTATACAAGTTATTTTTAAAAATAAGAAGAGAATGGACTCCACTAAATTGCTCCTATGATACAAATATGATCATGAAATTTAAATCAGGGAAAGAAAAAAAAAGAGAAATTAATTGACCAATATATTTAATTGACATTAATACAAACGTTCAGGCAAAATATTAACAACAAGGAAAGTTACAGCAATGTATAAAAAAGATGATGCATTATGACCAACTAGGATTTATACAAGATATAAAGGTTGATTCAATATTAGACAACCATAAACTAAAAGATCCTGTTAATAGGAGCTGGAGCAGAGCTGAAAAGAAGATAGTCTTTAGAGCAGTCAAAGCTAAGAAGGATGCAGTCTCCTGGGTAGTGTGAGTAATTGTGTGATTGTCTGTGATTTTGTTTAAGAGAGCCTGCTTGTGATTTGTTTAATGGAACTGGTTTGTGGGAAGCTTGGTAGGGGGAAGTCTTGGGGATGGTTTGTTCTCTGCATTGCTATTGCGTACAGATTTTTGGCGCTGTGATGTATTTGGGTCTGAATAAATGTTTTGGTTCTGCCTTCCATGTGGAGAGTCTGTGGTATTTTGTGATTCTGAATTACATCACAACATTCAAGGCTGCCCCAGGTGCACATTGGTCCTACACTATGTTAGATTTTTCAAGTATCACAAAAATCTATACAGTTTTAATGTAAAACAAAAATCACCATTCTAAGGCAGTGATAAAAACATGAGGATTTCCATGCCAAGGAGGAGGAAGATTTACAGACTTTCATAAAGCACTTGCAAAATATGTCAATAAACCTATAGAAATAATCTTTAAAGGAGTAGATATCACTTCACCAAGTAATAGCAAAGGATTATAATAGACAGATTCCATTAGATTTGCTGAAATAGTGTAACTGAAAATGGGTCATCTCCAGAAAGAAACTATGAAAGACCCAATTCCAAAAGTTCTCTACCGATGGAAGCAAAAAGTCCTCCACGTAAAATATACACACAAATTCATGCAATTATATCCAATGATATATCCAATGATGTGATAAACAAAATTAGGCATTGAATAAGTAGCAGTGTCATGCATATTTCTTTGTGGAAAAGAGAAGAAAATCCAGAACCACATCATTGTTATCAGAAATTACATAAGGTTTATCCCCAAAGAAAAATGCTAATTATGATTGGAAATAGTTGTAGAAAAGGCAGGAATTCACCTAAGGTCCTACAAATTCCCCTCACAAATAACTTTAAAACAATGCCTCAAATCACAGTCTGGAGTTGCAGAACCAACAAAAGGTCAGAGTAAAACAATTCTCCATTCCAGGCCAACTTAGGAGCTCAGCAGAAATCTTCTGCTATGCCTGAATGTTGGTCAGGCCTGGAGCACAGTGCAGGATAAGCCATATTCTGACAATTGAATAGTGGGCCTTGGGAGCAGGTGCATCAGCTGCTATAGTGGCTTTAGGAGATCTCAGCACATGCAGTAAGGGGGATCATCAGACAACTGGTCAGAAAGAGATTCCAAAGGACTTTTTGAGGGCACATGGTTTAGGACCCTGTTGCATTGTCCATAAGCAGTTCTGAATCACAGTCTCAGGATGGGAGGAGCACTAGTGCACTAGGGTTTATGGCACCTCTATAGTGGGGACCCTGGTCACACTTCCAAGGGTAGAAGAGTCCTTGTGGTCACTTATAGGGAAGCAAGGGCCCCAGTCTTGGGTTCAAGGCAGTAAGAAGCACATAATGCTTGCCACCACAGGACAGCAGGAGCTCAAGTCACAATTCCAGGGCTATGAAGCAAGAAAGCACTTCAGAACACATTGGAGCAGATGTACCGACCACAATTCCAGCACAGAGAACACTGCTTCTGGTTGCTCACAAACCAGGGGCCAGGAAAGCCATGACTACATCTCTTATTAGATCATATCACTTGGGAAAAACCAAAAACAAAAAGACATCCATAACCATCTGAAAACAGCAGGATGAAAAAATTGAACTCTGGGATACTGCCTCCTTCAACCCCATAGAATGGCCCAATTTTTTATTTGTTTAATTGAGTCTAATGCTTCAGGGATCATGACACTTGGCAAAGATGCTGAAGTGTTTCGCCATTTCCTTTTCCATCTCATTTTTCAGATGAGGAAATTAAAGCAAAAAGAAAATTGACTTGCCCAAGATCATACAGCTAGTAAGTGTCAGAGGTTGGATTGCAGCTCAGGTCTTCCTAATCATAGACCTAGAGCTCTTTCCACTTCACAGCCCTGCTATTTAGAGCCTAAATTTAACATAAAGGTAAAAAATCAGTAAAGGAGGTGGAAAAACAAGCAACAACAACAAATGGACGTGATCATAGAAACTTACTGTGGTTACATGGAAGAAATTCACAAAACCAAAAGAAGACAACAAAAACAAAGCAACTGTATACAGAGCATCAAAGAAAACGTGAATTGGTCATGGGTTAAAAAATAATTCTTGGAGAAGTTGAAAAACAATTTTGAAAATCAGATAAGATAGACAGAAAAAATTAAGAAAAGGAATGAGGGTGATCCAAGAAAAATATGAAAATGAATCAAGAGCTTGTTAAAGGAGGTTCAACATATATTAAAGAAATTAACATCTTATAAAACAGTATTGGCCAAATGGGAAGAGTGGCACAAATGTCTTTAAAAGTAGAATTGGACAAATGGAAACAAGGTGTATAAAAATTCACTGAAGAAAGTAATTACTTAAAAATTATTATTGGGCAAGTGGACTGTAATGATGCAATGGGACATCAAGAAACAATAAAATCAATTCCTTTGTATTCACACACATCTCCAAATACCTTGAGACAAGAATAGATCAGTGATTCCAAGAAGACCTGGATTTTTAACCTTAAACTTATAGGAAATTTCTAAACTAAGTTCAGAGACAATGAACTCTAACAAATAATTATGAAACAAAAGCAATTACAAGACAGAATCAATCATTTGAAAATCAGAAAAATCAAATGATACAAGATCAAATCAATCATCCAGTACTGAAGTTCCATATAAATGCTAGCCATTGTTGTTAATATAGTTATTAATATATTCTAGCATTTACACTTCTTCCTCTGTGATCATGAACAAATCATTTAACTTCTGTAAACTTCAATATATTTACATATAAAATGAGGAGACTGGACTAAATGACATGTAAAATCTATAAAAATTCTAAGCTGCTCTAATATGAGGTAATCTATGGCATATATGTACACATAAATATAGTATCATACTGGTAAATGACTAACAACTAGCTCATATACTTATATGTGTGACACATATTTAAGTTTAACCTCCATTTTTAACATTTTCTTAACACAATAATATGACACAATCAGTGAAATAATAAATCATACTCTGATTTGTAGCATTTACTGATTTCTGCCATTTAAATATTCACACTGAAAAAAGGAACAATTAGCTCAAAGTGCTTTGGAGCACACTGGAGCATACTCTTGAGTAAACACCTACATATTCACCTAAATACATAATATACACTCATGTTTTCATCCACATACACAAATGTACATACATATATACATATACATGTACATATATATATATGTATATATACATGAATCAGAGAAGGAAAGAGATAGGTAAAAAGAATCTTTTCTAGACTTTCCTCAATCTCACTCCTTGAATTTCTCTGATGACTGTTCACTTTGAAACTTCCTATGTTGGAAACCCACATCTATGGATTAAAAAGTAGTGGGGAAAGAACATAATTGAGTTGCTGGATAACCTAAATAACTGGGAAACTGAGTAAGTAACATGTTAGATGTAGGAAGTATTAGATGGAGTAAGTATAATGTTGAAGGAAATTCATCTTACTTCAATTTACTCACTGATTCCTTCAACAAAGGTTGATTGACTATTTATACAGAGCACTTCATTGCAATAAATGATAGGAATTCATAAATGGATCTGTATAATTTCTGACCTCAAGCAGTATAATGAATAAATGACTGCATGGCAAATACACTGGGACTGATATTAGTTAGATATTCATTGCCTTCAGTATATACCAAAAAAAAAAGAAGATAATTCTTCTTGCTCCTCAAACTAGTACTTGGAAATAAGGGAGGCAGAGTAAGAAGTAAAAGTTCTACTTGCCAGGGTCAATTCAATCCAATACAGTAACATATATTATGTAATTACTGCATGTAAGTCCTTGTGTTAGGCACAAAGACAAATGAAAATGAGTCACTGCAATCAAAAACCTTGTATTCTAAAGGCACAACTCTAGCTATAGATTTAGATAGTTGAAGAAAGGACTGAGAAAAAAACAAAATTATTCACTTCCTGGGAAACTGGAATTTGCTCTATCTCATTAATTGGACAGATGAAATAATTCAAAGAAGTTATTTATATTGAGGATAAATCCCTAAACAAGATTAGAGAAGTCATCTTAGAGGGCAGTTTAGATGAAAAATATTTCTGCAGAAATGAAAAAAATGGTCCAGGTATATATACAATTATACATTCATATACAATAGATACATACACACACAAAATGAATACAAGATGCTTTGGGGAGAAAAGGCAGAAATTGTCAGGAAATTAGGAATGGATTCATGAGGAAAGTAGTACTCAAAATGAGTTGAAGAAAATCAGAGATTCTAAGAGTTTGGAGCGACAATGGAGTGTACTCCGGGTATCAAATAGCCAGTGTAAATCATCAGAATGAAGATGGAATGCCATGCAGGTGGGACAAGTAGGTCAGTATGGTTAACTCAGGGTGTATGGAACATGCAGGTAAATTAGGAAAGGTAGTAGGGGCAAAGATATAAAGAGTTTCAAAATGCCAAACATTTTTTCATAACTTGGTCTCTTCCACCCTTCCAATCAGCTTCTAATAATAAATGTAATGTTGTTGAATGTTGGATTTGTCTAGGACTCTCTGTAACTTCATTTGAATTTTCTTGGCAAAAATCCTGGAGAGGCTTACCATTTCCTTCTCCAGGTCATATTACAGATGACAAAACTGAATCAAACAAGGTTAAGTGACTTGCCCAGCTTCCCACGGCTAGTAAATGTCTGATGCGTGAATTGAGCTCGGGTACTTCTGACTCCAGGGTCAGTACTCTATCCACTGTGCCACCTAACTGCCCTATAAATGTCATAGGAAAAAGCACCAAAAACTGCCTTTGGCATTAAAATGGTTTAGTCAATTTGACAATGGACAGGAAACATCACTCAAGAAAGGCTTTTAAATCAAATCAGCCTCCTGAAATCTCTCTCATATTGTAAGTGTTATAAGAACATTTCCCACTAGCAATATTTTCAGAAACTGAAAATGTTTTCTTCAAAATTGGTATATCTTAGCTGTTCATTTTTCATCATTTCCTAGTTGTAAATAGACATGTATTTACAGTTTGCTGGGAATTTTAAATTATTGTTCTGAGTCAGACCAGCCCTATTTTATATACATTGTGGGAGTCAGAAAACTTATACTTGTAAAATCTTCTAACAGAAACAGCTGTACCTAAAAGCATGGGGCTTTGGGTCTGGGGAAAAAGAGTCAAAGGAAATTTCTTTGGTTTTCATATAAAAGACAAATTATCTTTGTGCACCTATACAATTTTGATAGCAATTCTGAGAAGAAAATAACAAAAATACAGTTATGTAAAGGGTCATAAGATTAGCTACGCTTGCTTTACTTAGATTGGGTGGGGGGGCTTGAAGGGGTTATATTACATCTATATGATTTTCCCAGCAACCTGCCTTCATGTACTGCCTCCCTGAATTATTGATCAGTAACAATGGACAGTGAATGAAAGTTCTATAAAAATTAAGATACAACTTGTTGAATGATTCCATGGGATATTTGCATTTTCACAGAGAATCACGGATAAAAAATTTATAGCTACAAAGGATCTTAGAAGCCATATCTGAAATCCCAGATCCGAAGCCCACAAAGGTTAAGGGACTAGCAGAAGATCAAAGAGAAAGAACATCCAGGATTTATATCCAGATCCACTTACTCTACAGTCAGCACTTTGCATGGCTTCTTTAAACCAAAAGAATCAAGATATTCTGGTAGAATGTTGAGCAATAGAGAATGAGGAGAAGGACTTGGATAAAGATTCAATCCTGAGGTAGTTTTAACAAAGGAAGGAAAGAAAACGAACCTTAGGCCCTTGAATTCACCTCACATTATGAAAATCCTACCCATGTTCTAAAGAATATTCTTCTTTTCAAGGTTCTCCTCAAGGCAGTCTGAACATCTTTATTCCTCAGACTATAAATGATAGGGTTTAGCATTGGTCCCACAATTGTATAAAATATTGTAGATACTTTGTCCTGGTCCACTGACCCTGATGAAAAGGGCTTAAGATACATGAATGAAGCTGACCCAAAGAAAAGAGTGATCACAATTATGTGGGAGCTGCAGGTACTGAAGGCTTTGGACCTGCCTTCAGTGGAGCTGATGTTCAGGACACTGGACAGGATGAGAGCATAAGAGACAAAGATGGTGACACTAGGCACTGTAACATTTGTGCCCACAACAATGAAAACCGCTAGCTCATTGAGATATGTACTACTGCAGGAGAGCTGGAGAAGGGGAAGAACATCACACATGTAATGGTTTATGTTGTTGGCATCACAGAAGGACAGTCTCAGCATGCATGCAGTGTGGGCCACGGCACCAGCAAACCCCATTACATATGCCCCACCCAGTAGCCATGAACAGATCTGATTGGACATAGTAACATTATACAGCAATGGATTACAGATGGCAACATAACGATCATAAGCCATTATTGTCAACACATAGCATTCAGAACTAACAAAAAAACAGAAAAAATAGAGTTGTGCCATACACCTTGAATAAGAGATGATGTTTTTCACTAGGACAAAATTCATCAACATTTTGGGAGTAAAGACAGAAGAATAGCACAGATCTATGAAAGATAAATTGAAGAGGAAAAAGTACATAGGAGTGTGAAGCTGAGAATTCATTCTGATTAAAATGATCAGTCCCACATTTCCCACAATAGTGATCACATAAGTCCCCATAAACAGGAGGAACAGGGGTAACTGGAGCTCTGGTTGATCTGTTAAGCCTGCAAGGATGAACTCAGTCACTGAAGAGGCATTTGCCAAAGCCATTTTCCTTTCGATGGATGTATGAGGAGATGAAAAAAGTTATGCTAGATGCAAAAAGTCATGCTAGATACAATATAATTGTTAGAGGCAACCAAGCCTCAACTCCAGTTATGAAAAAGGAGAAATTCTAGAAGTGTCTGGAAAACATCATCACCATGCCATCAAGAGACAGTTCTCATCTTCCCCAAGATATCCAGGAGTTTTGATTGGACTGAGCAACTGTTTCCATGAGTTGGATGATTATAGAAAACTGTCCAGCAGAATAGCAGTTGATGTTCCTCAGGCTCCAAAGCCACTGGAAACCAGGACAATGACAGTAATTTCCATCCCTTACAGTATCCCATATGCTGGTCACTTCAGCCCAAGGAAACAGAGATTAATAATATTGAACAAGGTCACACCTTATTGGTGCCTGAAACTGAATTGGAACTCAGGTCTTTCTGATTTAAAGCCCAAACTTCTTGGTATTGCACCATCCACCTACCTGTAGACTGGATCCAGAGTCCCTTTTTCAGAGGAGAGTCCTATGGAGGTAATGATACAAAATTCCTATTATCTTTCCACATTCTCTTCCCCACTCACACCTAGAGTACACCAAAAAACCTATATATGAGTCAGTGGCAAAGCTTAGGGACATGATATTTTATAGAATCCTCAAATCTTGTCATTGCCAAAACAGGGAGGACAAAACAGAAGGAAAAATCTGAAATGAATGTCTTACACATGCACCCTTCTCCTGCCTTGACACTTCAGTGATAGTCTTTACTGGTTTTGAGCCCCTGGGTTCTGAAGGAGAAATAATTCTGATAATAATGATCAGAGATTCTCACTCTTCTACTCCCCTTTCTGCTGAAGCAATCAGAGAACAAGCCTCACCCTCTGGGATGAATAGAGAGGTAGTTTGAGCTATAAAGATCACAGGGCTGTGACTTCACCTGGGGAGTGCTCTAGATTGAGGGAAGGAAATAGTGCCCAGAGGTGTCACCATAATCAGAAGGTGATGGGAAACTGAAGGCTTTATTCTGGATATGATATTCACGTGGACTACATTGGAAGCACAGGGAGCATCCAAAAGGTTCTCTCCAGGGAATCAAACACTTCAGGGTGCAGTAATTACTATCTCCATGTTTACACACTGTACCCAAGGGATTCAGTCTTCTATTCAGTCTTTACGTATGTGACTTCCCCCATTTTCTTCTAAACTTGGCTCTCAAAATTTCCCTCTTGAACATCATTTTATGCAGTCACCATCTCTGAGGGCTACAGCCCCAAACTGAGCTCTCAAGATAATACATGGGCCGTGAGCTGTCTATATGCTCCTGTCAACAAAGAATCAAGAGAGTTAGACTTCATTATCCTACTTGTGCCCAGAGGTAAATATTCTCCTCACCATGTATAATACTAAAGTCAGGCTCTTTAATGTTTTAAAGAAGTTATATTCTCTACCCTTGTGCATCATTTGGATACATGGGAGTTTATGTTAACTACACAAACACACATACACGCACACAAACACACACACATATATTGTACTTACTTCTATAGGTATATATTGATCTTTCTACCCCTAAGCCCCACAAATTGAAAGTTCCTTAAGGCTTACTCTATTTCTAATTTTTGAACGAAGCAATGAATAAATGAAGGCAGGACTTGAAATATCAGGTATCAGTTAATTTGGCTTTTTGGTAAGATTGTGGTGGCAAAACTCCACATATGGTGATGTGATCTGGTTCCTGGGAAAAAAAAACTGTCAAAACTTTAAAACCTCTATTAAAGAACAAAATAAAAATCTAAAAAGTCAAACAGGAGATTACCAAAAATAAAATGGGAAAAAGAAAGAAAAATCTCACTGACTAAAGACTTTTTGAAGGAAAAAATAAAGAGATCAACAAATATCTAGTTTTCTTTTGAGATGTAAACTTTATTAGAGTTTAAATAATCTGTTTCTTTCATTTTACAAATATGGAAACTGAGGACTGGAGAGTTTATGAATTCCCCTAGGATATAAAGGTAGTAATGCAATCATTCAAATACAGGTCTTCAGACTCAAAATTTAGAATACTTTCTTTTGAAATATGATATACACATATTAAATCTCCATTATAAGGGTTTTTTATTTGCTTCATTTGTTTGTCTCTTTTTCCATGATATTTTTGACTTTTTATTTCTTTTATCCTGTGAAATTTGACATCACTTCATCTAATTATTTTGTATCACATTTCTATTAAAATTGCTGTCATTGGCATAAATTTATATATTATTGTTTTTTACTATTATTATCTTTGTTAGTTTAACAGACAACACTTGAATATTGAGTGCCTCTCTAGTTATTTAATTCTTCTTTATTTCTATGGAAATTATTTTGGTATTTATATAAATTCTGGCTGTGTGTTGGCAAGGTAAATCTCAAATAATTAATTCATTTTGTTACTACCTTAAGCACCATTTCTGTTTCAGTCTATTTTCCCATTGTTATTCATATATAGAAAATCTATTTTATGGACTTCATTTATCATGCTACTCCATTTCAAGGTACCTATGGCAATTAAGTTTTTTGGCCAATTATTTTGGATTTACTTAGACAAACAACAAATACCTTGTTACCTATTCTCAGTTTTTTCCTCAATTTTTATTATCATATTGCTATATGTGGTATTGCTAGAATTTTAACGAATGTTAATAATGCTAATAGGTATTCTTCCTTTTCCATTGGTCTCCATGGGAGAATTTGACTGCAAATAATGGTAACATTTGCTTTTAAATAGTTTTTCTAAAAGAATGTAGTGAAGAGAAGCTGTTATGTTCCTCTTTTTAAAAGTTTTCAACATGAGTGCTGAATTGTGTCCATTTTTTCAACCTCCACTGATGTAACATGCTTAGGGATTTTTGTAATTATTGTGATTTATATGTTCACTTCTTATTCTAATAAAACATTTTTGCATTCCTGGTATAAATGCAACTTAGTCATAGTGAATAACTTTGGGGATATAATTATATAAATTCCAGGATTTTGTTTAATATTTATATCAGTATTGATAAGTCACATTGTCTTTGATTCATTTTTCTGCACTATATTCTCTTTGTGTGCTAAGTGAATAGTTTTGTAAGGAATTTGATGAATTGATGTTTTAATTTTTGAAAATAACATTTTCTTTGTAGAATGAAAATTATTGGATATCTAAACGTTTACTTAAGTCCATTTTTAAGTCAATCTGTTTTCTTGATTAGAATTTACCATGGAAAGTGCTTTATGGAGTGTTCAATTTCTCATTCTTCTATTCTATTGTTTCAACTCTTTATTCCTTACTTTATTTTGCAATCTTTCTCATTTCATCAAAATCTTCAGTATTGCTAGCCTTTACCCTTGTGTAAAAGAGTGTAATTATTATTTTAGGAAGGGAACTTACTTTCCTCTTCATTTGTTGTATTTTCTCTTCTCATTTCTGAAGAGAGTTATCCTCACAAAAACCAAATCACGAATTTGCCAGTTTTCTTGGTCTTCTCAAAAAATTTGTTTGCTTTATTAATACTGCTATATTCTCTGTTTAAATTTTGCCTTTGAACATTAAAATGAGTTCTTATACTTCCTTTAACTAATTGATTAATCATTGGCCTTAATTTTTAGTAGTATGGATCAGTACATCGGACCCCAGTTTTCCAATGGTCTTAATGTAAATTCTCAGGGCTAGACAATTTCTTCTTCTTTTTTTGATTAGTTAATTAAATTATTTTTTATTTTAAACATTCACTTTTGTAAGATTTTGAGTTCTAAATTTCCTTTCTCCCTTTCTTCCCCCTACCCAAAACACTGAGACATCATGCATTCTGATATATGTGTGCATATATATGTATATATAATTATATTAAACATATTTTCACATTAGTCATCTTGTGAAAGCAGAATTAGAACAATAGAGAAAAAACCCAGAAATGAAAAAAGAGAAAATAGTATACTTTGTTCTGCATTCTGCTTAGCTCTTTCTCTGTATGTGGATAGCGTTTTTCTAATTTAATTTTTTGTAAAAGGAAAACTCAATTGCCAGTATCAAAAATGAGAAAGAACCCCCAAAAAAGAAAATGAAATAAATTACTAGAAATTATTATTTCTATCTGTTTTTAAAACTGAAAACTTAAATGAAATGGATGAATAATTTTAAAATATAAAATGTTCAGATCAAATTGTAACAGAAAATTTAAGTAACCTAATACCAGAAAAAGTAATTGAATGAGCCATGAATGAACATTAAGAAAATAGCTCTAGGACCACATAGATTTACAATTCAATTCTATGAAACATTAAAAGAGAAAATAGGAATAATATTATACAAGCTATTTTTAAAAATAAGAACACAGATCCCACAAAATTGTTCCTGTGATACAAATATAATCATGATGCTTAAATCATGGAAAGAAAAAAGGGAACTGAATTAACCAATATATCTAATTGATATTAATACAAAAATTTAGACAAAATGTAAGCAAAAAGGAAGGCTACAGAAACATAAAAAAGATTATGCATTATCACTAACTAGGATTTATAGTAGGAATTCAAGGTTGGTTCAATATTAGGAAAACTATCAGCATTCTTGATCCTATCAACAACAAAACTAAGAGAAACCATGTGATTGTATCAGTAGATGCAGAAAAAGCTTTTGAAAATATACAGCACACATTCATGTTGAAAACACTGGACAGTATAGGAATAAATGGAGCCATCCTTAAAATAAGAAACAACACCTTTCTAAAACCATCAGCAATCATTATATGCAATGGGGATAAGCTAGATGCATTTCCGGTAAGATGAGGGGTAAATCAAGAATGTCTATTATCACCACTGTTATTCAATATGATACTAGAAATGTTAGCTTTAGCAATAAGAGAAGAAAAAGTAGTGGAAGGAATTAGAATAGGCAAAGAAGAAACTAAGTTATCACTCTTTGCAGATGATATACTTAGAGAATCCCAGAGAATCAAGTAAAAGACTACTTGAAATAACAACTTTGGCAAAGTTGCAGGTTACAAAATAAGCCCACATAAATCATCTGCATTTCTATATATTACTAAGAAAGCCCAACAGGAAAAGATAGAAAGAGAAATCCCATTAAAACTAAGATAGACACTATAAAATATCTGTGAGTCTGCCTGCTAAGAGAAACCCAAATTGAACACAGTTATGTAACACTTTTCACACAAAGCCAGATCTAAGAAATTGGAAAAACATCAGTTGCTTGTGGGTAGGCTGAGCTAATATAATAAAAATGACAATTCTACCTAAATTAATTTACTTATTCAGCGTCATAGCAATCAAACTACTGGAAAATTATTTTCTAGAGTTAGAAAAAATAATATAAAAATTCACCTGGAAGAACAAAAGATCCAGAATATCAAGGAAATTAATGAAAAGTAATGCTAGAGAAGGTCTCCTAGCCCTACCAGATCTCAAATTGTATTATAAAGCAGAAATCATCCAAACTACTTGTTACTGACTAAGAAATAGAGGGGTAGATCAGTGGAATGGGTTAAGTATGCGAGACACAGGAGTCAGTGAATATAGCAGTCTACTATTTGGTAAACCCAAGGATCCCAGTTTGTGGCATAAGAACTGTCTGACAAGAACTGGTAGGAAAACTGGATAACAGTGTGGTGGAAACTGGGCATAGACCGATGTCTGACACTGTACACAAGAATGAAGTCCAAATGGACACATGATCTAGATATACAGGCTGATACTATAAACAAGTTAGGAGAACAAGTTATAGTGTATTTGTCAAGTTTATGTAGAAGGGAAAAATTTATGACCAAACAAGATATAGAGAACATTATGAAGTGAAAAAAGGATAATTTTGATTACATTTAACTGATAAGTTTTTGCACAAACAAACCAATACAACCAAGATTAAGAGGGAAGCAGAAAACTGGGAAAGAATTTTTGCAACTAGTATCTATGATAAAGGTCTCATTTCTAAAATATATAAAGAACTGAGTCAAATTTACAAGAATACAAGTCATTCCCCAATTGATATATGGTCAAAGGATATGAACAGGCAGTTTTCAGAGGCAGAAATTAAAGCTATCTATAATCATATGAAAAAAGCTTCACTATTGATTAGAGAGATGCAAATCAAAACAACTCTGAGGTACGACATCACACCTATCAGACTGACTAACATGACAAAACAGGAAGATGATAAATGTTGGAGATTACGTGGGAGAGTTGGAATACTAATTCATTGTTGGTGAAGCTGTGAGCTGATCGAACCATCCTGGAGAGCAATTTGGAACTATGCCCAAAGTGCTACAAAAGTGTGTATACCCTATCACTTCTAGGACTGTATCCCAAACAGATCATAAAAATGTGAAAAGGTCCCACATACACAAAAATGTTCATAGCAGCTCTCTAGTTGGAACAGGGACCTTGGCCACAATTCCTGAACAGAAAAGGGTGCTTATGGTTGCTCACAGAGCAGAGCATGGGCCAGGAAACAGTGACCACATCTCTCATTAGATCATACCATTTGGGAAAAACCAAAAACATAAAGACATCCAGAATTAACTCTGAAAACAGCAGGATGAATAAAATGAAGTCTGGGATACTGTCTCCTTCAACCTCATAGTAGAACCCAATTTTTTATTTGTTATTTGTGTCTAATGCTTCATGATCCCATTCGGGGCTTTCTTGGCAAATATATTGAACCAGTATGTTGTTTCCATTTCCAGCTCATTTTGCAGATGAGGATACTAAAGCACCAAGAAAAATAACTTGTCCAAAGTAACACAGCTAGTAAGTATCAGAGATCAGATTGCAACTTAGGTTTTCCTAATTATAAACCTGGAGCTCTTTCCACTGTACAGCCCTGCTATTTAGAGACTAAATTTAACATAAACTTAAAAATCAATAAATGGGCTGGAAAAAGGAGCGACAACACCAAAAAAATGATATAACCATAGAAAGTTATCATGGTAACAGGAAAGATCAATTCCCAAAACCAAAGGAAGACAACAAATGCAAAGTATCTACATACAAAGAAATAAAGAAAAATGTGAATTGGCCAGGGGCCCAAAAATAATTCTTGGAAAGGCTGAAAAACAATTTTGAAAATCAAATAAAATTGATTTTATTTATATATTTATTTATATTATTTATATATTTAAAAAAAGAGGAATGAGAGTGATCCAATAAAATTATGAAAAGAGAATTAACAGCTTGCTAAAGGAGGTACAAAATATGTTAAAGAAAATAAGATCTTATGAAACAGTATTGGTCAAATGGTAAGAAAAGCACAAATATCTACTGAAGAGAACACCTTTAAAAGTAGAATTGGACAAATGGAAAAAATGTATACAAAAATTTACTAAAGAAAATAATTACTTAAAATTTTTTATTGGGCAATTGGACCCTGTTGATGCAACGGGACATCAAGAAGCAATCAAATCAATTCCTTTGTGTTCACACAGAGCTCCCAATTCCTTGAGATAAGAATAGATCAGTGATGACCAGAAGTGGATTTTCAAACTTACACTCTTACAGGAAATTTCTGAAATAAGTTCAGAGACAAAGAATTATAACTTGAATAATTGTGAAACAAAAGTAATTACCAGGCAGAATTAATCATTTTTGAAGCATAAAAACTAAATGATACAAAATCAAATCAATCATCTCAGTACTGAAGTTCCATATAAATACTAGCCATTGTTGTTAATGTAGTTTTTAATATATCCTAGCTTTTACACTTCTTCCTCTGTGATTATGAACAAATCATTTAATTTCTCTGAATTTCAATATATTTACATATAAAATGAGGAGACTGGACTAAATGACATGTAAAATCTATCAAAATTCTAGTGTTACAAAGCTAAGTTGCTCTAATACTAGGTAACCTGTGGCATATATGTACACATAAATGCAGTGTTGTCCTGGTAAATGATTAACAACTAGCTCATATGCTTATATACATGACACACATTTAAGTTTAACCTCCATTTTTAACATTTTCTTAAATCAATACAATCAATGAAATAATAAATCATAAGCTGATATGTAACATTGGCCAATTTCTGACAGAAAAATACACTGAAAATGGAATAATCAGCTCAAAGTGCATAGGAGCAGGCTGAGTTATGCTTGAATAAACATCGATATATTCATCTATAATATTGAAGGAATATTTCATATCCCTTGAATAAAGTAAGTTCACTCTGTCCTTTTGGTAACCTCTCAAGGAACATAACATGCGCGAGTTGGCCATGCATTAATGTTTTGGGAGCTAGCCACCCCCGGAACACATAGATAATACTTGGAGGATCTGGCTAGTCCTCCCAGTATATGATTAATTAACTTATATCTTGTGGCCCCCGTATGATATGTCCTTGACGAACCAACATCGGTACTCCCATGGCCATGTGCCTGACCAGCTTGGAACAGTGTGCGGAGCTGTTGGCAAAAAGCCTTCTTTGTCTAGATCCCTATAAACTCTCCTTGCTTAGTATAAATCCTCGGAATCTCACCCATGGAGAGGACGCTCTGCCTGGGACTACTTGCTCCCAATTCAGACCCTGAAAGCTGTATCCCGGGATTCCCCAGCTGAGAAAATTCAGGTGTTGGTGCTTCCCTGAATTGGTGATGTTTTTCTATTTCCTCTTATATCTATATTAATATTGCTATAAATATATTAGTATTAGGCTATATTAATTATTTCTGCTGTAGCTCTAAACTGTTCATGCATTTGCCTATTCTGTAAATCAATAAAATATCCAGCTTCTTCTTCTCAAATGTGTCTTATTGTAGGTGCGAATCTGAACCATAAATTTCCTTAATCATACAAATATATACTCACATTTCCATTCACATACAAAATGTACACACACACACACACATATATATATATATGCATGTACATGTACACACACATATACGTGAATCAGACAAGAAAAGAGATAGTTGAATGAACCTTTTCTAGTTTTTTGCCAGTTTCTCTCTTGAATTTCTCTGATGACTGGTTCACTTTGAAACTTCATATGTTGGAAACCCAGAGCTGTGGATTAATAAGTACTGGGGAAAGAATATAACTGAGTGCCGGATAGCCTAAATAACCGGGAAGCTGGGTAAGTATAATATTGGATGGACTTGAAGGAAAACTCCTTTCTTCAATTTGCTCATTGATTCCTTCAACATACATTTATTGAGTGTTTATACAGAGCACTTCCTTGCAATAAATGAGGGGAATTTATAAAAGGTTCTATATAGTTTCTGACCTCAAGGAGTATAATGAATAAATGACTGCATCGTACATATATTGATACTATCCATTGCCATCTCTCTATATATATGTATATATGTATACATGTGTGTGTATGTATATACACATATGTATATGTATGTGCATGTGTATAAATACATGTATATATATTATATATATGTATATGTATAAAAACAGGATAGTTCCTCTCACTCCTCAAACTAGTCTATGGAAATAAGTGAGACAAATTAAGAAATCAAAAGTTCTACTTGTCATGTTTAATTCAATCCAATACATTAAACATTTATTATGAAATTACTACGTGTAAGTCACGGTGGTATCCACAAAGACAAATGAAAAAGAGTCACTACAGTCAAAAACCTTGTATTCTAAAGGCACAACTCCAGCTGTAGATACAGATACTTGAAGAAAGGACTGAGGAAAAAACAAAATTATTCACTTCCTGGGAAATTGAAATTTGCTCTATCTCATTAACTGGACAGATGAAATAATTCAAATAAGCTATTTATGTTCAGGATAAATCTCCAGAAAAGATTAAAGATATCATCTAAGAGGGGAGTTTGGATGAAAAATATTTCTGCGGAAATAAAAGAAAAAATGGTTCAGATATATATACAATTATATATTGATACATAATATATAGACAAACGCGCGCACACACACACACACACACACACACAAAATGAATACAAGATGCTTTGGGGAGGAAAGACAGAAATTGCTAGTGGAATTAGGAATGGACTCATGAAGAAAGTTTTACTCAAAATGAGTTGAAGAAAACCAGAGGTTCTAAGAGTTTGGGGTGACAATGGAGTGTACTCCAGGTATCTGATAGCCAGTGCAAATCATCAGGATGAAGATGGAACGTCATGCATGAGGGACATGTAGGCCAGTATGGTTAATTCAGGGTGGGAGGAACACGTAGATAAATTGGAAAAGGAGGAAGGGGCCAAATTATAAAGAGTTTCAAAATGCTAAATATATTTTCATAACTTTATCTCTCCCACCCTTCCAATCAGTTTCTGATAATAAATGTAATGATGTTCAGTACTGGATGTGTGAGACTCTCTATGACTGCACTTGGGTTTTCTTGGCAAAGATACTGGAGAGGTTTGCCATTTCCTTCTCCAGGTCATATTACAGATGACAAAACTGAATCAAACAAAGTTAAGTAACTTTCCCAGTTTCCCACAACTAGTAAGTGTCTGATGTGAGAACTGAACCGAGATTCTTCTGACCCAGGGTCAGTACTCTATCCACTGTGCCACCTAACTGACCCGTAAATGTCATAGGACATAGCACCAAAAAAAAAATGACTTTTGCATTAAGATGGTTCTGTCAATTTGACAACAGAAAGGAAATATCCCTCAGAAAAGGTTAAGTCAAGTCAACTTCCTGAAATTTCTCTCTCGTATTGTAACTGTTACAAGAGCCATTTTTTTTTTCAGTAACTGAAAATATTTTCCTCAAAATTGGTATCTTAATTGTCCATTTCTCATGATGTTCTGGTTGTAAATACGCATGTACTTACAGTATGCTGGGAGTTTTAAATTATTGTTCTGAGCCAGACCAGCCCCTTTTCATATCTATTGTAGGACTCAGAAAACATGTACCTGAAACATATTTTAACAGAAACAGCTATACCTAAAAGCACAGGGGTTTGAGCCTGGGGGAAAAAATGAAAGGAAATTCCTTTGGTTTTCAAATATAGACAAATTATACCTTTGTGCGTATATCCAATTTTGATAACAATTTTGAGATGCAAAAAAGCAAAAGTACAGTTATGTAGAGGGCTAAAATGTTAGCTATATTTGACTTACTTAAATGAGGGGAGGGGCTTGAAGGGTTATATTATGTTGATATGATTTGATAATTTCATTACTATTTTCCAAACAACCTACCTTCATGTATTGCCTTCCCGAATTACTGACCAGTAACAATGGGCAGTAACAATGAAAGGTCCATTATAATTAAGATACAACCTATTGAATGATTCCATGGGATGTTTGCATTTTCACAGAGAGTAACAGATCAAAGATTTATAGCTATAAAGGATCTTGGAAGCTATGTAGTCCAAACACCTCCATGTTTACAAATAAAAAACCTGAAGCCCACAAAGGTTAAGGGATGTGCCAAAAGTCAAAGAGAATGAATATCCAGGATTTACACTCTGATTCACTCATTCTAAAGTCAGCACTTCCCATTGCTTCCTTAAACCAAAAGAATGAAGTCACGGTGGTAGAATATTCGGTAATAGTGAACGAGGAGAAAAATATTTGGGTAAAAATTCCATCCTGAGACATTTTTAATTAATCAAGGAAAGAAAAGGAGCCCTAGGTCCTAGAATTCAACTCACATTATGAAAATACTACTCATGTTCTAGAAAATAGTCTCCTTTTCAATGTTTTCCTCAAGGCAGCCTGAACATCTTTATTCCTCAGACTATAAATGATAGGGTTTAGCATGGGCCCCACATTTGTGTAAAAAATTGAAGATACTTTGCCCTGGTCCACTGACCCTGACGAAGATGGCTTAAGATACATGAACGAAGCTGACCCAAAGAACAGAGCAACAACAACTATGTGGGAGCTGCAGGTGCTGAAGGCTTTGGACCTGCCTTCAGTGGAGCTGTTGTTCAGGATACTGGACAGGATGAGAGCATAAGAGACAAAGATGGTGACACTAGGCACTGTAACATTTGTGCCCACAACAATGAAAACCACTAGCTCATTGAGATATGTACTACTGCAGGAGAGCTGGAGAAGGGGAAGAACATCACACATGTAATGGTTTATGATGTTGGCATCACAGAAGGACAGTCTCAGCATGCATGCAGTGTGGGCCACGGCACCAGCAAACCCCATTACATATGCCCCACCCAGTAGCCATGAACAGACCTGATTGGACATAATAACATTATACAGCAATGGATTACAGATGGCAACATAACGATCATAAGCCATTATTGTCAACACATAGGTTTCAGAAATAACAAAAAAACAGAAAAAATAGAGCTGTGCCATACACCCTGAATAAGAGATGATGTTTTTCACTAGGACAAAATTCATTAACATTTTGGGAGTGAAGACAGAGGAATAGCAGAGATCTATGAAAGATAAGTTGAAGAGGAAAAAGTACATAGGAGTGTGAAGCTGAGAATTCATCCTGATTAAAATGATCAGTCCCACATTTCCCACTATAGTAACCACATAACTCCCCATAAACAGGAGGAACAGGGGTAGCTGGAGCTCTGGTTGATCTGTTAAACCTGCAAGGATGAACTCGATCACTAAAGAGGAATTTGTCAAAGCCATCCTCCTCTTGAGGGATCTATGAGGAGAGGGAAAAAGTCATGCTAGAAACAAAATAAGTTCAACAAACCCTCATTCACAGTCATGAAAAAGGAGCAATTCAAGAAATATCTGGAAAACATCATCACCATGCCATGCAGAGACGGTTCTTATCTTCCTCAAGATATCCAGGGACTTTGATTGGGTTGAGTAACTGTCTCCTTGAGCTGGATGTTTACAAGACTGTTCCTGACTTCCCCTGCAGAATAACAGTTGTTGTTCCTCAGACTCCAAAGCAAACAGATACCAAGAAAATAACAGTAGTTTCCCCCATCTCCCACAGTATGCCCTAAGTTGACCACATCAGGAAAAGCTTTAAGTACTTTTCCCCATTTCAGAGGTGATGAAGTAGTACCTCAAAGAGTTCTGCAAATGCCTATGGTAAAAGTATTATTAACATCATATTATTAAGAATATTACCAATAAGGTTATTAGTAAGAAAAATAATAATAATTGCAATTAGTGACATAGCACCTCTTATGTGTCAAACACTGCCTCAAATCCTTGACAAATATGTCGTTGGATCTTCTTGACAACCCTAGGAGGAAGGTATTATTCTCACCCCCAGTTTATTGTTGAGGAAACTGAAGCAAAAAGAGATTAAGTGACATTGCCAAAGGTCACACAGCTTGTTAGTGCCTGAAGCTGGATTGGAACTCAGGTTTTTTCTGATTTAAAGCCCAGGATTTTCTCTCCATTGTACCACCCAGCTGCCTGTAGCCCGGATCCAGAGTCCCATCCTCAGAGTACAGAGTCCTATGAGGATAATGATACAAAGTCACCATTATCTTTCCATATTCTCTCCCCTGTTAACACTTAGAGTGTACCAAAAGGCTTATATATATGTGTCAGTGATGAATCTTAGGGACATGATATTTTATAGAATCCTCAAATCTCCTGATTGGAAAACCAGGGAGGACAAAATAGAAGGAAAAGTCTAAAATGAATGCCTTACACACTCACCCTTGTCCTGCCTAGACACTTCAGTGATGGTCTTTACTGATTTTGAGCCCCTGTGTTCTACAGGAGAAATAATTCAGATAACTGTGATCAGAGATTCTCCCTCTCCTACTCGCTTTTCTGCCGAAGCAACCAGAATAAACCTCACCCTCTGGACTGAGATGCTTTGAGCTATAAAGATCACAGGACTGTGACTTCACCTGGGGAGTGCTCTAGATTGAGGGGAGGAAATAGTTCCCACAGGTGTCAACATAATCAACAGATGATAGGAAACTGAAGGCTTTATTCTGGATATGATATTCTCGTGAACTATATTGGAAACACAGGGAGGATCCCATAGGTTCTCTCCCTGGAATCAGACTCTTCAGGGAGCAGTAATTACAATGTCCATGTTTACACACTGTACCATAGAACTTTTTTTTTCTCCTAAGGGATTCAATCTACTCAGCCTTTGAATTTACACATGGGACTTCCCCCATTTTCTTCTAAACTTTATTCTGAGAATTTCTCTCTTGAGCAACATTTTATGCAGCTACCATCTCTAGGACTTGTGTACATAATTCAGAGAATAAAGGGGAAGTATGAGATCAGAGGGTTACAGCCCCAAACTGAACTCTCAAGAAGATACATGGGAGCATGAGCTGTCGATATGCTCCTGTCAACATAGAATCAAGATAGTTAGATTGAGTCACCCTATTGTTGTCTAGAGGAAAATATTCTCCAAACCATGTATAATATTAAAGTCAAGTTCATAAAGTTTTAAAGAAGTTTAATCTCTGCCCTTGTGCACCATTTGGATATTTGGGACTTTATGTTTACACACACACACACACACACGCAAACACACACACACACACACACACACACACACACATATTTTACTTTCTTCTATAGGTATATATTGATCTATCCAACCTAAGCCAAAAAAATTGCAAGTTCCTTTAGGCTGACTCTTGTTTTGATTTTTGAATAAAGAAATGCATAAATGAAGGAAGGGGTTAAAATATCAGGGATTAGTCAATTTTGCTTTTTGGTAAAGAGTGCGGTGGCAAAGCTCCACTGGTGCCACCTCTTTCCTAGAAAAAAATAACTTTCAAAACCCATTTATATAACCTCTATTAAAGACCAAAATAAAAATCTGAAAAATCAAACAAGAGATTACTAAAACTGAAAAGGAAAAAAATAAGAAAGAAAAACTTCACTGAATAAAGAGTTTTTGAAGGAAAAAAGATTAACAATATCTAATTTAATTTTTTTGAAATATAAGCTTTATTAGAGTTTAAATAATCTATTTCTCTCATATTAAAGATATGCAAACTGAGGACTAGAGAATTTATAGATTATCCATGGTTACAAAGACTGTAATGTAATAATTCAAACATAGGTCTTCAGAATCATGTTAGAATACTTCCAGTTGAAATATGACATGCACATATTAAATGTGAAAATGCCAGTTGTTCTCCATTATTAGGGTTTTTTTAAAATTTGCTTCATTTGTTTGTCTCTGTTTCAATGATATTTTTGGCTTCTTATTTCTTTTCATCATGTGAAACTGACATTATTTTATCTAATTATTTTGTCACATTTATATTAAAATTGCTGTCAACTTTTAAATGTATATATTAACTTTTTTTTACTATTATCATCTTCATTAGTTTAACAGACAACACTTGAATATTGAATCTCTCTCCAGTTATTTAATTCTTTTTTATTTCTATGGAAATTATTTTTGTATTTATACAAACCCTGGCTATGTGTTGGTAAGTCAAATCTCAAATAATTGATGTATTTTGTTACTACCTTGAACACTATTTCTCTTCCAGTCTATTTTCCTGTTCTTATTCATATGTAGAGAAATTATTTTGGGGACTTCATTCATCATGGTACTCCATTTCAAGTTACTTGTCTCACTTAATGTTTTTGGCCAATTATTTTGGATTTACTTAGTAAAACAACTTGTCACCAACAAATACCTTGTTTCCTATTTTCCAGTTATCATTTCCTCAATTGTTTTTTTTTAATGATATTGCTATATGCAGCAGTATTGCTAGGGCTTTACAAGTATTAATAATGCTAATAGGCATTCTTGATTTTCCCTTTGTTTCAGTGGGAAGAGCTTGGCTGCAAATAATGCTAGCATTTGGTTTTAAATAGTTTTTCTTAAGAATAAGGTGAAGAAAAGCCCTTATGATCTTCTTTCTAAAAGTTTTCAACATGAGTGCTGAATTTTGTCAATTATTTCAACCTCCATTAATCTAACATGTTTAGGGATTTTTGTAATCATTGTAATTTGTATATGTATTGTATTTCTAATAAAACATTTTTGCACTCCTGATATGAATGCAACATCATCATGGTGAATAACTTTTGGAACATAATTAGACAAATTCCAGGATTTCTTTAATATTTATATCACCAGTATAGGAGTCAGGAGGACTTGAGTTCAAATGTCACCTCAGACATTTGACACTCACTAGCTGTGTGACCTTGGGCAAGTCACTTAACCCCAATTGCCTCATCCTGGGTCATCTCCAGTCATCCTGATGTATATCTAGTCACTGGATTCAGATGGCTCTGGAGGAGAAGTGAGGCTGGTGACCTGCACAGCCTTCCCTCACTCAAAAAAAAAAAAACAAAGTTAAGTACAAGTCATGTCATCCTTTCTCTGATGGCATGGTCTTCTTCGGCAACAAAGGATGAACACACATGGCTTCACGTCCAAGTTATGAAAAGTTGCTTGACATAACTGATACAAAAGTTTACCAATTTGAAACTTGAAACAAATGCATTGGCAATCAGGTAACTTCATTTTGTTCAATGCATTTCCAAATTACACAGAATCAGAATCTCATCATTAACATGTTGAAAATACAACTTTTAAAAGAGTAGGGTTACTAATGTTCAGATGCTGGTTGGTTTCTTACCTTTTACTTCCTTGACCCATTTCACTTTCCTCTCTCCCTACAGCTGCTTGGGGGTGGAAGGGGAGCAGGATGCACAGAGGCTGGGCAATACTTCCAGGTGGGCTACAGGGTGCCCAGGGGCCAGGGCCATTGCCAGTGGGACCCTGCTGTAGCTGCTGTCCTTTCCCCCTTCTTCCTTTCTCGGGAAAGTGAATTCACAGGTGGGAGAGGTGATGCAAACTCCCTATGATTGTCCAGCACTCTCTTCTCTTAATCTGATCAGGGATGAGAGGGGTTAACAGGAAAACATGGGGCTGTTTGCAATCCCCCCACTGAGATACACTCTTGATTCAAGGCAATAGAGTAGAGGAAAGGGAGTGACCAGAATTGTAAGGATGTGTTTCAAAACTCCTTAATGATCAATCTCAAAACCTGCAGATTCTACTAAGATATTTTTAGCTATTCTAACTTTTCACTATAACCTTAGCATACGTAGTCTGGGCCAAGTCTATAGAAAGGAGAATCTTAAGATTTTTTTTTGAATTCTTACAATTTTTTTGGTCCTCTAGATCATATTTAGGCCAGGCACAAAGCTTTCCTTTTCAAGATCTTGGAGACTAAGTTTTTTCCAGTTCTAACCTAAGGGCAAATTTCCAGGAAGTCCTGTTGAGTCTGGCTATGAGCATCCAGCGGTCATGAGGCCAGAAGAGAAGGGGGATCCTGAAGGCATGGGCATGGAGACTGAGAGTCACTACATAAAGGAAGATTCTGATGGGGTAGAGATTCTCGGAACCTCCTTGAACTCTCCTTGAATCTTCCCACTTGATCTGGCAGTCTCTAGAGGTCCATAAGCTTTTCATTATCACTATGCCCAAGTCTCTGTTATACTCCCCACCCTTGATCCTACCAAAATCCCATTCTCCAAGCCCCTGGCCACTCCCATCAAGATCCCCCCTAGATTTGATCTTTATTCATCCCAGGGTACTGATCATTCCCATCAAGACCTCTAGACACCCCAGGCTACTGACCACTCCCCTTAAGACCATCCCTGGAACCTCCAGACCATGCCAGATCCCTCCAGTCTTTCTGTATATAAGATCCTTTGCCTAAAAGAAGACTTGAGTCAAATTCATTTGAGCAGTACCTGGCATGTTAGTATTTTGGGATCTCCAATGTTGAGGTCTGAGGGTTGTTGGGGACCCTGAAATACCGACACACTGGGTTCTGCTTGAATGAATTTGACTCAAGACTTCTTAAAGCCAAACAAAGACAAAGTTTATTAAAGATTCACCATACTGAGTTGACTCTTAAGGAGCCTAAGCATTTGTAACACTTGTATTTACAAGCGGGCCAGAACCTCAGCTAGACAGAGTCTGAGCTGAATTGAATTTGAGCACCTTCATGGAGGTAAGATGAAACTTAAATACATAAAAGACTGTAGGAGGGAAGAATCCAGGTATCACCAACTAGTCTGGGGTCCCAGGGATGGTCTTGATAGGGGTATGGGAATGACCAGTACCCTGGGGTGAATACAGATAAATTCTAGGGAGGACCTTGATAAGAGTGGTCAGCAGCCTGGGGAATGGGGTTTTCATAGGATCAAGAGTGGGAAGTGCAGCAGACACCTGGGCACAGCAATAAGGAAAAGCCCATGGGCTTCCAAAGACTGCTGGAACAAATGAGAAGATTAGATTTGAGTAAGAAAGGCTGGATCAAATGGGAAGATTCAAGTGAGTTCAGGGAGGTTCCCAGAGTCCGAACCCCATCACCCAGCACCCTGAACCTCAATAGTCCCAGGATGCAGAGTAAGCCTCAGGAAACCAAAAAATACCTTTAGTTTTCCCAATTTGCTGTCATCCTAGAGAATTGGGATTACACTTACAGATAGGACATCCCTTATGTGACAGAAAGTGTATCCAGGTCCAAGATAGCCTCCTTACAGTCTGACCTGAGAGCATGAGGACCAAAAAATACTTCCTAAGTGTTTGGAGAGCACTATGCTATGCTATGCTATGCTGCTATCTTGTCCTATACTATACTATACCATACCATATCATACCATACCCTACTACATAAAGAGTACATACCTTCCAGTGTTGGCTAGATAAGGGCTTGAGGGGGTCAGGCAATATCCCATATGGGCCACCATATGGGTTGTGGTTTCAGGTGTTGAGAACCCCAAAATGCAAGGGTACAGGATGGGTCTGCCTCAAAAGAATTCGACCACTCAAGCCTTCTTTCAATCACAGTAGTGAGGTTTTATTGCGATGCCAACTGAAGTGGACAAGATTCTAAGTGAATCCTTGAAATTTAGTGAGGGTAAGATTGGTACTTTTATACAGAAAAAGACTGGGAAGATCTGGATGAGATTAAGGAGTGGCCAAGTATGTAGGTAGAAATGTGTGGGAAAGTTCTGGGTACTGGGTTGCTGAATTGTAGGGGAAAATTCAAGGTCCACTTCCAATCCCCCATCATTTTTACTTTGTCCTCTGGTTATGTAATTATCTGAACAATTGTCATCTATGATTCTTTTAAAAATACAGCATCCAGATTTTTTGTGTTTTGGGGGTTTTTTTTGGTGGGGTGAGAAGGGGTTTAAAGTCATCTTGTTGAGGTCTGGGGTACCATATGAGGTTTGGGGTACTCAGGACCCCAAAATACCCACATGCTGGGTTCTGCCAAATGAATTCGACCAAAGACTTCTTCCAGCCAAAGTATAACAAAGTTTTTTAAAATTTTGCCATATTGGGCTGACTCTTAAGGAGCCTACGCATTTTGTGACACTTGTATTGACAAGCAGGCCAGATAGAATCTCAGCTAGGTGGTCTGAGCTGGATTCAATCTGAGCACCTTCATGGAGGCAAGATGGAATTTATATACAGAAAGTCCATGGGAAAGATCTAGAGGTGGTCTAGAGATGAGGAGGGTCTAAGGAGAATCTTGATGAGACTGGGGTCACTAGTAATGTAATCAAGGGTGGGAAACAGCTGGAGGCAATTGGGAGTATCTAACTATGCAGGACTTGGGTGGGAAACAAGAGGTAACAGACAATGGAAGGCCAGGCTAGGCCAAGGGCAACAGATTTGAGTATGAAAGGCCAGATTAAGGGGGAAGATTCAAGGGGAGTTCAAGGAGGTTCCCAGAGTCTGAACCCCATCAATTTGATGATTCTTAGATTAACTCTTGACATGTTTTCTAGGTCAGTTTTTTTTGAAAAATAGGAAATTCCATATCTTTTATTCATTTCTTCAGTGTTTTGATTTTGCTTTCCTATTTCTTGTCCTATGGAATCATTGATTTATGTTTGGCACATTTGAATTTTCAAAGAGTCCCTCACAAGCAAGATTTTGCTACCTTTTATAGTAAACTTTTTTTTATTTTCCTGGTTCATTCCTACAGAGTAAATTTTTATGTTTTATCTCTTCCAGTAATTCTAATAGAATTTATCTAAGGCTTTATTCATGGAGGCTGTGGAGCTATTTTCTTCATCTAGGCTAATGTGGGTGGCATTCCTTGATCCACAAAAGCTTATTATTGCCAGTATTTTTTTCTCTTCAAATGTCTCCCATGCAGAAAATTCTGGCAGTCCCAGACATTGTCTGTATCCTTTGAGTATAGAGCACTGAGTTCTTAAAAGCTGTCGATAGTACTTTATGCCAGCTTTTTGCAAACCTTCTGAGTCCCTGGAGCATGCAAACTGATTGCTGCTCTCTTGGTAGGAACTTTGTCACATTGGCAATTTTTGTTCCCTCAGTAACTAGACCGCTCTGTTCTTCTGGACCCCTGAACCAAGGCATGCTTGACCACCCTAAGGCTATTTGGCTGGAGTTCTCAAATTATCTGATTTGAAAGGCCTTCAGGGGCTGTGCTTAACTCATTCTTTCTCCTCTGACTAGACTCTACTTTTGTGTCTGCATGAACTGGAGGAATATATAGTATCTATATACTATAGTATATAGTGTTTCTTTTTATTCTTAATCCTTTTGTGAGTCTAATGGTCTTTTATTTAATCTTTTCTGGGATGTATGTGTGACTATTCAACTATTCCTATTCATTCCTCCATTCTGACTCAA
Organism: Notamacropus eugenii; assembly: GCF_028372415.1. Taxonomy (NCBI): domain Eukaryota; kingdom Metazoa; phylum Chordata; class Mammalia; order Diprotodontia; family Macropodidae; genus Notamacropus; species Notamacropus eugenii. The sequence continues at coordinate 172,946,425 of NC_092876.1, read as the reverse complement.
AATCCTTCTTGCCTTTCATGTCCTAAAGGATGGGGTAGGATGGAAGTGATACAAGAAAGAGCTCAATCTAGACAAGTAGCAAAGCCGGAAACTGGAAGAGTAGACGTACAAAGAGAAATACTCATGGAAATGGTAACAATGGGTTCACTAGCACAGGACTCTAGGACCACAGGGTGCTTCTGGGCAGTTCCCATTTTTGCTTGGTGGCTGGTTACTCCCCACTCCTCTTCTGTCTTCCCCATTCTCCCTTCTGTTTATTACCTCCTCTTCTGTGACCTCTTTCACATTCACCTCACCAATCACCCACCCTTTACTCCCTCTTCCTTCCTTACTATACTTATTACATTTTCCTTCTGTTTTCTTTTTTAATTAAGGTCATTAAACTATAGCAAACAAGTTCCCTCTTTCTTATTTACTCCCCCTAAACCCTGACAAAATTAGTGTTTTGAGGGGACAAAGTGTTTCTTTCCTCTCATCAGTCTGTAACATTTTATCATCATCTCTTCCAGTTGCTCAAATGCATTTACTTATATATTTCTTTTGTCTAGAGGTTGCATTTTATACTATCTATGCAATTCTGATGACTTCAATAGGAAAATCAGGAAGATCTTGTGCAAACAAGGAAGCTCTGTTTCCACAGTCTGGAGTGATCAGAGTTGTGACCTAGCACAGTCAGCTTAGAGGTCAGAAACTTGTGTGCAGACTTGATGAGTTGTTTGAGGGAAAGCCTATCAGAGAGCAGAACATGAAGTCATGCAGCAATGGATGGAGTCATGAGAGGTGCAAAATTCGGAACAGTATAAGAAGCTTCCATTGATATGAACAAGTCGTAGTGTTCCTGTAGCCTTGCTGGGAAGCTACTCTTTCATAATGAACATAGAAGTCACTCCTCAAGATGGGTGGAATCAGCTTGGACCAAAGTGCTCAGTTTCTCTGCACTCTACTTTAATAAATTTTCCTTGATACCTTTTTGTGTGTCAAGTGTGTCTCTAACAGGAATGAATCATATTCTTATAGAATTGACAATGTTTATATATTTGAGATCAAAGACCTTTATCTGAGAAACTGAATAATTTTTCTCCCAATTTTCTGCTATCCTTCTGATCTTGGCTATATTTGTTTTATTTGTACATAACCTTTTAAATTTCATGTAATCAAAATCATCCCCTTTACACCTAACCTTTCTCTCTTCTCTTGTTTATTCATAAATTGTTTGCCTATTCATAAGTCTGATATGTTCCATGTTCTTCTAATTTTCTTGTAATTTCTCTATATCTAGGTCATGTATCTATTTTGACTTTATCTTGGTAAATGGTGTAAGATATACTGTTTTCCAGTTGTCTGCCCACATTTTTTTTTTCACCATATAATGAATTCTCATCCCAAGATATTAAATCTTAACACTTATCACATTACAAGTTTGTTATATTCATTTGCTGCTGTAAATTGTGTCTTTTCTATTCCATTGATTTACATTTTTATTTCTTAGCCAGTATGAGATAGTTTTGATAATCACTGCCTCATAATATAGTTTAAAATCTGGTACTGCTAAACCTCCTTCCTTTATGTACTTTTTTCATTAGTGCCATTGATATTCTTGACTATTTGCACGTCCAAAAGAATGTTGTAATTTTTTTTTTTATGATTCAGTAAAACTATTTTTTGGTAATTTAATTGGGATTACATTGAATTATATAGTAGAGAAAACTGTCATTTTCATTATATTTGCCCTGACTACCCATGAACAATTAATATTTTTCAAATTATTTTAATCTGATCATATTTATATAAAAAGTTTTTTAAAATAATTGTTATACAGTTCTTGGGTTTGTTTCAGCAGGCGTATTCAAAGGTATTTTATACTGTCTACAATTATTTTAAATGGGATATATGTCACTATTTCTTCTTGCAAAGTTTTATTTGTGATATATAGAATTGCTGGTGATTTACATGCATTTACTTTACATCCTGCTACTTGGCTAAAATTATTAATTGTTTCAACTAAATTTTGAGTTGAATCTTTGGGATTTTCTGAATATATCATCATATCATCTTCAAAAAAGAGAGTTTCATTACTTCATTCCCTATTCCAATTCCTTTTGTTTCTTTTTCTCCTATTTTTGCTATTGCTAGAATTCTTGGTTGGTTGTTTTCCTTTGTTCTCAGAGAAGATAAAAATGACATCACTATGATAAAGTCCAGTTTCAGTGTGTCAGACTGTGACTGATCAGACCAATACAAGCTCAGAATGCTCTACAACAGATTGAGAACAGAGAATACTTGTGAACATTTAGGGTGGATACTCTAAATTTGTACATCCTACACTTCCTTTGAGCTGTTTTAATTCTGCTTTGCTCATAGAGCTCAGCACCTTCTCTCCTGTGGGCATGCCATGTTGAGTGGTCCTGTACCAGTGTCTCCCATGTCACACAATCAATTCCAAAGTTTTTGAGAGACCTTGAGAATGTCCTTGTATCACTTTTTTCTGACCCCCATGTGATCACTTGCCCTGTGCAAGTTCTCCATAAAATAGTCTTTTTGGCAAGCTTACATTTTGTATTCAAACAACATGGCCAGGCCGTAGGAGTTGTGCTCTCTCAAACATAGTCTGAATGCTTAGTAGTTTAGTTTAAGCAAGGACTTCAGTGTCTGACACCTTATCCTGTGTGTCTGACACCTTATCCTGACAGGTGATCTTCAGAATCTTCCCAAGACAGTTCAAATGGAAGAGATTCAGTTTCCTGGCTTGGTGCTGGTAGACTGTCAATGTTTCACAGACATACAGCAAAGAGGTCAGCACAATGGCCCTGTAGACCTTCAGTTTGGTAGTCAGTCTATTGAGAGCCTCCCAAACACTGAGCTAGCTCTGGCAATGCATGCATCACCCTCATTGTCAATGTGTACATTCCTGGAAAGTACACTACCAAGGTAAGTGAACTTATCCACATCATTCAAAACTTCTCCATTTGTTGTAACCAACAATTCCAAATATGAATGGTGTGGTGGTGGCTGATGGAGTACTTGTGTTTTCTTGGTATGCATTGTAAGGCCAAAATGAGCACAGGCAGCAGAGAACTGATCCATACTTTCTGCATCTCAGCTTCAGAGGCTGCAATGAGTGCATAGTCATCTGCAATCAGAAAATCATGCACCAACACTCCCTCCACTTTGGCCTTGGCTTGTAGCCTTTCCAAATTGAAGAATTTGCCATCCGTGTGATAGCTGACTTTGATGCTCTGTTTGTCCTCATTGAAAGCATTTGACAACATGGCTGAAAACATCATGCTCAAAAGCATGGGAGCAGGCACACAGCCCTGCTTTGATACTGAATAATATTTATGATGGTGGGCTGCTTTTTCTCCACACAATAGTTTCTGATGTGTTTTTTAGGTTTTATTTATATTGAGTTTATTAATTATATTTGTATTTATTATTTGATTTATTTATGTTTTTAATCATTTTTTTATCAATTTAAGGAAAAAATCCATTTATACCAATACTTTCAAATGTTTTTAAGAGTGTTGTACTTTATCAAAAACATTTTCTGCATCTATTCATATAATTATTTTTATTATTTATATAACCATTATGTTAACAGTTTCCCTTATGGTAAGCCACCACTGGTATAAATCATACTTGATCATAATGTATAATCTCTATAATATATTGTTGTCATCCTTTAGCTGGTATTTTATTTAGGATTTTTGCATCTACATGCATTAATAAAATTAGTCTATGATTTTCTTTCTCTGTTTTTATTCTTCTTGGTTTAGCTACAAATATCATATTTTAAAAATTGTGGGTCTACCTGAAAGCCATGATCAAAAAAAAAGAGCCTAGACATTATGTTCCATGAAATTATCAAGGAAAACTATCCTGATATTCTAGAATCAGAGGGCAAAACAAATATTGAAATAATTCACTGATCACCCCCTGAAAGAGACCCAAACAGGGAAATTCCTAAGAATATTGTGGCCAAACTTCAGAGTTCCCAGATTAAGGAGAAAATACTGCAAGCAGCTAGAAAGAAACAGTTTGAGTACTGTAGAAATACAATCAGGATAACACAGGATCTGGCAGTTTCAACATTAAGGGATCGAAGGGCTTGGAATGAGATATTTCAGAGGTCAAAGGAACTGGGATTGAAACCAAGAATCACCTACCTAGCAAATCTGAGTATAATACTTCAAGGGAAGAAATGGCCATTCAATGATATAGATGACTTTCAATCATTCATGTTGAGGAAAAGACCAGATCTGTATAGAAAAATTTGACTTCCCAAGACAAAAATCAAGAGAAGCATGAAAAGGTAAACAGGAAAGAAAAATCATAAAAAGACTTTCTAAAGTTGAACTGTTTACATTACTACATGGAAAGAAAATATTTTTAACTCTTGAATCTTTTCTCAGTATTTGGGTAGATGGAGAGATTGTACATACACACACATACACACATTGATAGATAGAGAATACAGGGTGTGTTATACCAGAAGAGATGATATCCACACAAAAAATTAAAATAAAATAAAAATTAAGGGGTGAAGGAGGAAAATTCCAGGAAGAGAAAGGGAGAAATGGAACAGGGCAGACTATAACTCATAAAAGAGATAAGAAATATCTTATTCAATGGAGGAGAAAAGGGAGAAGGGGAGAGGGAAAAATGAAGCTACTCTCTCCACATGTGGCTGAAGGAGGCAATAACATGCTCCCCAAATCTGATATGAAAATTTATATCACACCACAAGAAAGTAGGAGAGGAGGCGACAAGTGGGGTGAGGGGAATGTTAGAAGGGAGGGCAAATGGGAGAAGGGAGTCACTAGAAATAAACAGTTTTGAGAAGGGACAAGGTCAATCGTAGGGAAAAAATAAGGGGGAATAGAATAGAACAGAGGGCAATATAATTAGTATTACACAACATGATTATTATGGAAGTCTTTTGCAAAAGAACACATATTTAGTCTGTCTTGAATTGCTTCCCTTCTCAGTGGGGCTGGGGAGGGAGGGGGGAGGGAGAGAAGTTGGAATTCAAAGTATTAGAAATGAATGTTGAGAATTTTTATTGCATATAATCGGGAAATAAGAACTACAGGGAATGGGGTATAGAAATTTATCTTGCCCTACAAGAAAAGTGAGAAGATGGGATAAGGGAAGGGTGGGGTGTGATAGAAGGGAGGGTACATTGAGGGAAGGAGTAATCAGAATGTAAGGTATTAGGAAGCGGGGAGAGGGGAGTGATGGGGAGAAAAATTGGACATGTTACAAAGTGAGGTAAAAGCAATTAGTATTAAAACAATTGACTGAATCAATTACTGAGAATAAATCAATGACATCTTTAGTTTGGGGAAAAGAATTTCAGTCTAAATTTCCTAGAGGAAGGTAACCTCAGGTAAAATTTGGCATTGATGGAAAAGTTAAGGTTTTAATGGTAAATTTGATTTTATTATTGCTATTTATTCAGGAACTAGAACATGTATAGAAAGGCATGTAAGCCACTTAAGACTTGCCTCAAAAGATGTTCCTTAGCCAAAGTGAAATTATAATCATATTTGAAACCTGGGTATTGGAACTTGCCATTTTTAGATGCTATGGGACTATTAAGTGACTGTTCTTCTGAGTCTAACTCCAGGTATGGGTAGCAAGAAAGGTGATTTGAGCCTCCAATACATGATACCAGTAAGCTGGTGAGATGCTGGTATGAACTGCAAAAGGTAATCTCATGGGAAGGGTGGGAGAACGGCTGTTCAGCCTGGGCTGAGGTAGGATTCTCCTGACTCAGTTTCTCCACTGACACCTGGCAGACTTTAAACCTGACTGAATGTAAGTGGACAAGCTAATCCTGCCTGGAACTGACATGAAGTTGGGGAGATATTGTATCCCTGCAATGTCCCTACTCTTGGTGGCAATTTCCTATAGTCAAAAGGTTTGTAAGCTTAATACCAGATCTATTCAATTATAGATTATTAATAGGGGAACATCTGAGGTTAAGTCTAAAATTAAGCTATTAGGCATAGGACTTTAGACCAACAACAATAAGTTAGGGTCCTTTAATTCTTAGTAATACTGTAGAGACAATTAGGTCAAGAGCTTGTGAAGTCAGCAACATAAATATTATTCGTGTCTCAGTTGGTCAATATTTAAAAAAAAAATTCTTTTGTGGTTCATATTGTAAATGCTTTAAAAAGAAGTATCACCTGACCAAAAGTCTGAATTGTTTTATCTGTTATAAACTGTTTTAAAAATGAAAACTTAAAATAAAAAAAAATATTTTCTTATGAATGCAGGAGTTTTGAAACTGCTATGACATTCCTGTAAGTTTTCCTCTTGGGATCTCTTTCAGGTGATGAATGGTAGATTTTTTTCTATTTCTAATTTACCTCTTGTTCTAGAACTTCAGACAATTTTTCCTTAGTAATTTCTTGTAATGTTGTATGCAGATTCATTTTTTTATCATAACTTTCAGGTGGTCTGATTATATTGCCTCTCCTCAATCAGTTCTCCAGATTAGTTATTTTTCTAATGAGATATTTCAAATTTATCTTCTATTTTTCTACTTTTATTATTTCTTTGTGTCTTATGTCATTATATTCTACTTGCCAATTCTAATTTTCAAGGAATTATTTTCTTCCTTAAAATTTTGTACCTTTTTTTCCAACTGGTTAACTTTCTTTTCGCAATTTTTTTTGCATTCCTTTTTATAAAAAAGTTTTTCTTTGTTCTTCTTATTTGATTTTTGAATTTCTTTTAAAGTTTTTTCCAAGAGCTCTTTTTTGGGCTTGTGGCCATTTGACATTACTCATTTTTATTTTATTTTACTTTAGTAATTTATTATTATTGTTATTGTTTTAATCCCATGTTGTGAATAATTTTGCCCTAGACCTCAGGTCCTCCTTACTGTTATTTTCTGAGTTTTGTCTGTGGGATCAACATCAAACACTCATTTTCTCCCTTAAGCCATAGTTAGTCTCCAGCCATAGTCCCAAAAATGTTTCTGCTTTCTCTGGTACTGAACATACCCAGCCTCACTCCTCTGCCACAGTCCAGGATCACTTTTGGAAATAGCAGGGGAGGGGGGCCTTAATCTTTCCCCTCTCAGACATCTGTTGTTCTTTAAATGAAAGTTTGTGAGGTAAAAGTCCATAAGGTAAAAAGTATTTTGTTTTTTATATCAGCAAAAATATGCTTTCTCTTCGCTGCACCTCACTCTACCCCCAATTGAGAATGAAAGAAAAACAAAACCACTATTAATAGTCACCACATTTATAGTTAGACAAAAATAAAGCTCCATATTATGAATGTTTAGAAGGAATTACATATATACGTATATACATATTTAGATATACCCTATTAATAGTCACCACATTTATAGTTAGACAAAAATAAAGCTCCATATTATGAATGTTTAGAAGGAATTACATATATACGTATATACATATTTAGATATACCCTAGTAGGGAAACTACTGGTTTCTTCCTTAGCTTTCTGATAGGCAGACCTGCAGTATAACCAGTAACTACACAGGGAAGCTACTCAAATGAATCAATGCTCTAGTCTCTCTTAATATTATTTCCTTATTTTGAATATTCTTCTCTTCCTATGTCTGAGTAAGCCTCATTTTGTTAACTGTAACAGGTTTTACTAGTGTCTCATTTTGTTCTAGATAAAACTGCAGTATTAGACTGGTCTATCTTCCTACAGCACATAATAGAAAGCCATTATAAGTGTGATGGATAATTAATAATAACTTAGGAAACAATCCAAGCCATATGATTTATTAGCAAAACAGTCATAATAAATGGATCAATAAGAGTCCTCAGTCAGTCCAAAGTCCCTGAATACAGAATGAGACAGACTTTCATGTATTAAAAACAATTAATCAAATAAGGCTAAATAATTATTGTAAAAACAATTCACCAGGATACAAAATTAGATAATCTAATTTCTAATTGGAAGAAAGAATAGGAACTTTCCAGCATAGGGGTAGGCAAGAGTGATTTTCGGTTGAATTAGCAAGGGGACAAGTAGGTTTCGCAATATTTGTTTTTACAGAATCAAGAGAGGTTAACTAATTGTAAACATCTGCATTTCTGAAACAATAAATGACTTATACCATCTAGTTTCCCATGGATGATTTGAAGAAAAACAAGATAGAGGATAATGCATTGTAGTAGCACAAGATGAACTTAGTGTTCATGAGATAGAATCTAAGTGGTTCTCTTGATTCCCACATCAAACCAATTCCATTTTGTTACTGGTTTTTGCTCTATTTCATCAGTCCCCCCCTTTGATTAATGGGGAGGCACCAGACCACCGATAATAGTATAGGCCCTTCCTTGTGATTTTATAATAAAGTCTAAGATCATGTGATTTTGTAAGGCCAATTGTGCTAAGAAATCCATCTCAATTTGAAGGGAGGATTTACTAGTGGCTTGGGAAAGTTTCTCAATTTCAAGTGACTGGTTTCTAGTAGCCTACTCTAATGCTGATACACCTATGGTTTAGACTAGGGAGTAGAGGATCTTCATTGCTAATCCATTTTCATTCACAGGGTTAATCAGCAATGTTTCTCTTTTTTTCATGGCTATGCCACCATACACCCAGATTTCTAGTAGTGCATCTTCCTAAACAAAGCAAAACCAGGTTGAGAATAACTGACAGACCTCAAACTTGTTGGTGATTTAGGAGGATATCTACACCAAGCATGTGAAGACTTCTCCAATGGAATGGGTTGATGAGAACAAGTTGTTCTAATGGCCATTAAGGTGGCTAAAGGAAGCCCTGTGGAGTGCTTATAGCTTGGTCAGATGTAGAGGACACCAACATCCTCCACTGCATCCTAGGCCATCCATCATCAGTCATCTGAACTTTTGTCCTGCCACTGGACTTTGATAACTCTGGAAGAGAGTGAGGCTGATGACTTTGTGAACTCTGCCTCACTTAAATCCAATTCACATGCAAGTCAAGACATCATCCATGGTGTCATTGGCCCTCTTGGAAAACAAAGGACAAACAACAGCACTTCTTCCTACCAGCTCTATGGTATGATTGAAGACTGAGACTGGAGGGACTAAATTGGTGATCCCACAAATTCCAAACCAGTTTGGGAGAAGGGAGGTGGAAATCTTAGCTCCACAGATGAAAAACTTACCTAGAGATGCTAAATTCCAAGTAAAATTTGATGGAAGGTAACCTTTTTCTGACAAGATTGTTGTCATGCCTAATCCAATCTAATCCATTTCTGATATAGTTTGCTAAGGAACTACACTTGGGCTAATGATCTGCATAGTTGTAGAGACAAGCTTTGGCACAGAAGAACTTTCCCCTAGTTATATCAGGTAGAGTAATGCTATAGATATAACTGGTTACTTTTTCAAAGTCAAAAGTATTATAAGAACCATGGTCTTAGGTAACACATAAAGGAAAATGTGGTAAAGGCATACTGATGGTAACAAGACAGTTTAGGTCTTAACATACTGCCATATTCCCTGGGAGATGTTAACCTCAAATGAAATGTTATCACTTCCTAGGGGGGTAAAAGTCAAAGATCTAGAGATGTTCCAGTTTAATATCTCCCTATTAGTGGCATATAAGTTACACTGAACTAAAGCTACAACTGCAAAATTTCCTGTCAAAGGTGGAGCTTGGGAAAGTATCACTTTCTATGATGGGGACAAAGGGAAAAGCCTTTGGGAAACCTTATGCTCAAAGGAATAATGGCCAAAACCATCCTACTTGAAATGCCATTTGACAAGGAAAAGGAGATTATGACATCCTACTTGAAATGCCATTTGACAAGGAAAAGGAGATTATGACATCCTCCTACATGAACATATCTATAAGAAGACAATCAAAAAGGGAGAACTACCTTCTGTTTCACCTGTGCAATGATGATTGTACAGAGATGAGATGAAAAAAGAATGTAGCATTGGTGTTTAAAAAAATCTGAGGTTTATAGGAAAAGGAAATTTCAAAGACCTTCAGAAAAGAAAACCTGATCTCATCCTCAATTTCTTATGTGTATATTCCACATGGAAAACTGCACTTTTTTGGAGCATTATTTATGAAAAATTCAATCTGAGAAACTTTTGTGCATTTATTTGAATGCACATTCTGTGTTAAATGAAAATATATCCATAACATTTTTTTAAAAGAAGTCTGAGTCTGACAACATACCTGTAAGGAAGAGGAAGATTTGGAAATTTCCAGAACAATGTTGGAAGAAGTCAAGAAGCACAAAACATTTTCTCTGGGGAATAATCCATATGTCATTTCGTCTTTTTCCTCAAGTCTTTCCAGTGGTCATTGGTGTATGGCAAGTGTGGCATGAAAACTCCACCTCTGGCCCAGTAAGCAAGGACCCAAATCCTCCGAAGCCTCAAGCAAAGCTTGTACATTCTATGCAGAATGTCTTCAAACTCTACCTATTCATGTGCCAATAATTCTTCAAGTTCCAGATCAAGTCTCAATTGTCCCTGGAGCCTTTCTTAACTACTGTCCCAATGTTCTCTCCCTTGGCAGCATTATGGTGATGAAAACAGCACCGGGATTCAGGAAACTGGGATTTTAGTCCTAGTTCTTCCACTAATGCAGAATATCACTTGAAATGAGTCATTTAATGTGTCTTGGCCACAGTTTTCTCCCCTGCAAAATCATAAGATTAGACAAGATAATCTCAAAGGCTCCTTCTAGTTCTAACGCTCAAAGATTTTATGAATGTTTGATTCTTTGAATTCCTATACTATATGTGTGTCGGCCATATGTGTGTATACATATGTATGTATGTGTAAAGAAGAGAGAGACAGAGAGAGGAAGAGAGAGAGAGAGAGAGAGAGAGAGACAAAGAGAGAGAGAGAGAGAGAGAGAGAGAGAGACAGAGACAGAGACAGAGACAGAGACAGAGACAGAGACAGAGAGACACAGAGACAGAGAGACAGAGAGACAGAGAGAGCTAGGACCATGTCATATTTATGTTCCTCACAAATTTAGCCCAGTGACTAAGAACAAAGAAGTATTCACTAAATACTTGTTGATGGGTTGATTAACGAAATATCTTCATTTCCATCCCTATTAGAAGATTTGGGTGCCCCCAGAAGACAGATAACTGGGGCACCCTATATCTCTGAGAGTGAGAGGGATTGCATAGGAGAGAAACACAGGCAAGAATGGGTTGGGGAACACCAAAGACTGTCTTTTCCCCCTTGATACTCTCTTTCTACTGTCCCAATTAGTTTCTGGCTACAGTTCAGAATGTTATACAGCATGTAGGTGCACTGGGAGGTAACCAGGCAATGTTCAGTGCTCCAGAATCTGCCCCACCCTCTGGTCACTGTATCAGTGAGTTCCACGGCTCAATAGCCAGAAAGTAAACAAGGGATAATATGGCCAAGCTGCTCCTTCTGGGACTCTGTCTGCTCAGCTTCTTGGGGGGTGAGTCCTAGCATACTGGTATGGGTGTTTGGGGGCTGCCTGGGGTCTCTTCTCTACCTATTCCAACCACACATCTGGAATCTCAGTGAAGGGGTGATATAGTAGAAAACATCTGACCTCTAATGTACTTTCCAGCCTTAAATCCTATGCAATCATTTTCCTTTATTCTCTTCCCTTTGAATGAATTCCCCTAGGCTTCATCCCCCAACTCCGACCAGTATATTCCTGTTTAGATTAAGTCCATCAAGTGGAGGTATGATAGAAATGAGAAAACTAAAGGAAATTGAAAAAAAAAAACCCACACACTATTCTTCCTGTCTCTAAGATGCAGTGCCTGGCTTTGCTCAACGAAATGCACAGAAAGCAAAACTAGTTGTGTGCAATTACTGCAAACTATTTCAGTATGGTACCTGTTTAGGTGGCATGCAGAGCTGTTCTGTGGAGAAGAAAAATGGATGCAGAAGCCAAGTGTTCTATAAGAAGGTTGAAAATGGTAAGGAAGCCAGGGCACCAACCTTGCGCCTTGACCTGGCCAACTCAAACACTGGGTGAGGGTGGGGAGTCTCCATGCATGAGTGAATTCTTGGGAAGCCTTTCACTCCCCTATAACATCTTACCTTTACATACCATTTGAGGCTTTCTCCCAACATCCCTGGTATGTAGGTAAGTTCATGTGGTATTATTACCATTTTACATGTGATGAAACTGAGACTTTGAAAGATGAAGGTACTTGTCTGAGGTCAGACAACTTGGATATTGTAGACAACAGATGGGGACTCAAGCATTCTTACTCCACAACTCTTTCCATTATATTCCTCTTAGGATCATCATAAACTACACTTCCTGTCCCACATAGGCCTGACTAGAAACTAGAGAGGGAGGAGAGAATGTAAGATAATAAGACATAATATCTCTAGGGAATAATCTTTTGGCATATCTTCAAATTTCAAGAAATAGAGGGTTAGATATTAGGTATGTATGGTACAGTGGAAATAGGAAGGTAAGGGAACAAGCATTTATTAAGTCCCTATTATGTGCTAGGCTCTGGGCTAAGTATTTGACAAATATTATCTCATTTGGTCCCCACAACCACCCTATGAGGTAGCTGCTATTATTATCCCCATTTTACAGATGAGGAAACCGAGGTAAACAGAGGTTAAGTGACTAGCCCAGGGTCACATTGCTAGTAAGTATCTGAGGTTGGATTTGAACTCAGGTCTTCCTGACTCCTGGCCTAACACTTTACCCAATACACAGCTCCCACTTACCATAACTAAAATGAATGAGACTAGTGACCTGGATTACTCCTTTACAATTCTAAATTGTGATTGTATTGATCCCTTTTCAGGATATGAATATTCTCACAGTGAGCTGGATTGTTTTCAGGATTGTAAAGAAAAAAAAACCCTAAATGATGAACAGCCTTTGTGGACCTTATGCTGTGAAGAAAATAAGTGCAATCTACCCTACACATACCTAAAAGCTGGATAGAAGTGAGGATGCTCCCAGACCCATCCCTCTGTAATAATACCTGGGTTCCCCTGCTCTTTCATTGCCCCCACCCTGTTCAGCTGCTGTGACTGGTGAGATAATGCATAAGAACATCTGTATATCAATGCAAATTTAACCAAATTGTTGTACTTAGTTGTATGTTAACTTTTACCCATATTCACATGGAGAAGTTTTTCAGTCTTGTTTGCAGTTTCTACCTTATTCCAGTCAAATAAAGTAAATATGATTTTCATTTGAGTCTGGGCCAAGAGAGGTGGAAAAGATCTAAAGATTGTGAGGTCATTGAGGTCAGGAACTGTCTTTTGCTTTTCTTTGCATTTCTAGCACATAAAGCAGTGCCTGGCATGTAGCAGGTGATTAATAAATGTTTTACTTGTTAACTGATCTGGATATCCTGGAAACCACAAGGTACTGGGGGCACTCCTAACAAATGTATCATTAAGCAAATCCAGGGTTTGAGTCACATAGAAAGCAAAGTACGTCTCAGGCAGTACTGAATCTGAGGTTTGGTGTCAGCATAGAAACCCTTCTTGTAATCAGTTATTTCATTATAGGTTTGTGGCCTGTCTGAAGAGCAAAATAGGTGGGGTTCTGAGAAATACTAGAAAACAAAGAGTTTGGGGATTACATGAGAAAGGGAAGGCTCTTTGTCACTCTGACCTGGGACATTCCCTAACTTTCTCCTCCCTAGGGTGTTGCTGTCATACCATTCTGCCTGACTGAATGGCATCTGCTCCCACCAGTGCCATCTATATTTACTATATTAATTCCTGCATGAGAAGTGGAAAAGAGTGGGGTAAGATTAGATAACCAACTGGTCTGACAACTCCCAAGAGGCAGTGCCCTCAGGGACACAGCAGTGAGCTTCTTCAAAAACCCCAGAATGCTATTCAGAAGTCACTAGGCTAGCAATCAAGAAGGCAGCCAGAGCAGCATGGGGGTGGCATTGATGTTCACAGAGGCAGACAGGAGAGTTTGTTCTTATAGGCAATTTTATTCCACAGGGTTCAGAACCATGTGTCCATAAAGGGATACCCAGTTTAGATTTCAGCAAACTTGAAGGCTAGAAGAAACAAAACATTGACAATGAAAAGTGAGGTCCTTTTAGGTATAGATGAAGTGTTCCTCACCCTGAAAAGAGTCTGGGACCTAATAGCTCAATTACACACAAACAGTCAATAATGAACTTGCCCCCAAGATACAGATTGCTTCCTTACCTTGGTTTCCAGTCAACCACTTGCATAAGGACCAATAGGAATCTGAGAAATGTAAATAGATAGTAACCATGAGTCAAAGGGAGTTCCCTCACTGGGGAAACTAGCTTTTTTAAAAAAAGACTATACATCTACTTTTCCTCTGGGAAATGACAAATGAAGTCAGGAGCCTTATGGAGTAGAAAGAAAGAGTATTCTGCCAATCCTAGATCAAGAAAGAGTCTGCCCCTTCTGAAAGAGTACATCAGCATTCCAGCAGGCAAAATTACTTTATCATTTATCTTCAAAATTGGGTTTTATTGAAGTTATGATTTTTCCCCTCTTTTGCTGTAAATACAATATAATGTTCCTTCAGTTACTTCAATCTTTTTTTAAAGGTGGCCCTCTTCCTACTAACTCTTCCTCTCACTCCTGATTCCCTCTTCTTGTTACTCCCTTTCCCTTTAAAGTTTTATTTATTAATTCCTCTCACTTGCTTTGATCTGCTTATATTTTCTCCCCCCTCTTTTTTCCCTTCATGTAGATTCCCCTTTCTTTTCTTCTCCTTTAGCTAGTCCTGTTCATCAGCTTTTTAAAATTTCATTTTTGGTGCTTCTTTTGAAAAAAAGGATTTCTTTTACTCTTCCCTATCCATCTTCTTTTTCTATTTATTCTAGACTTTCTCTGAGTCAGGATCCCTAGAATCATGTCATCCCTCTCTTTGTTCTGTATTTTTCAAATAATCAAAGCTTCCAAAGTATTCATTCTGGGTTCTTTCCTCTAGGTAGTGTATCTGCCTTTTAGGGCTTGCTATGTGTATTATCTTATCCAATCATTCCTCACTTTCAGAACAATGCCAATTATTATAGGTGTCAGAAAGGACACTGCCTCATGGTAGAGCTCCCCCACCCCAATCTATAACCTCTCTTGTTGACTTTTTTCACATTTACCTGGAAATCAGTGCACTCCTACTCCTCCAAGTGCTGGTTGCCTCCAGAAGTTCTGACTCACCCTGACACAGGACAAGTAGATTTTTCAGGAACTAAAACCCCCAGGCCTCAATCCAGTGTAAAGTCTCTATTTTCTTTCACCTCTAGGAGCACTCCTCAGTGGAATCCCTTACTGTGTCCAAAATAAGGTCGTCTTCTTTTCCTCTTCTTTCAGTCTTTCCCCCTCCTCCTCATCCACTTCCTTGTAAGTAGAATGGCATGATTGTGGGATAGTGGGATCTAGGGGTGGGGTTGGGAGTGAGGAGTTGGGAATGTCAGCCTCCAGAATGACAAAGAGCCTTCTCTTACTACTCAAGCAACTCCAGAATTCTTTGTTTTCTAGTATTTCTCAGAGTCCCATGTACTGTCCTTCTGCTCTTTAGACAGGCCAGAAACCTACAAGGAAATGATTGATATGAAATGGAAAAGAAAATGGCTAATTGCTTTAGTATCTTTGCAAAGAAGAATCCAATGGGGTCACAAAGAATCAGACACAACTGAAAAATCAACTGAACTACAACAACTGGAGTATTTATCAATTGCAGAATTTCATCAACTGGGAGAACTTACAAAAATCATCAGTTGGATCCTCCAGATAGAGATGATCTTTGTCTCTTTTGAGGCGATAAAATGAGTAATTTGGACCCATAAAGATATGATATGCTAAACATTTATTAAGCACCTATTATGTGCCAGAGAGTAATGCTAGGCACTGTGGAGACAAATTAGATTGAAAAAGAGACAGTCCCTGATCTTAAGACACTTAATGGGGGAAGACGATGCACAAAAAAGAATCTGAAAAAAATGAATGAGGAGTAGCAGTATAAGGGTCAGGGTTCGGGATATGGTGATGATCATGATGGTGGAGTTGAAAACAAGCAGAGCAGCTGGTGGCAAATGGAAAGATGGTTGAGATTTTGAGCCTTCTATAAAGGGAGATTATAGGAAGAAATTGATTCTCTCTGTAGTCGTTTTCCCAATATAAGACAGCAAAAGCAGGAGTGGGATCTTTTAAACTCCTGGGTTTGGTGGATTGGATTTATGTTTTCTCCTCACAATCCTGTACTTCTAATGAATGTTTTGCATCTGATACAATTAGAAAATGTTTTTTGAGCAGGCACTCCACCTAAACGGAGTCAGACCTTATCTAGGGGCCGTCAATGCCACTCAACTACACAAGACTTATCAATAGATAAAATTTGAGGGGAAAATTGAGGTGCCCAGAAGCTTTCTGGCAAAAGGAGTATCACAAATAGGTGATCTGGGAACAATGGGAGGAAACACAATGTCTGTGACCATGTTAGGTAACTAGAGTATGATGATACTCTCCCATAAGGAGATTTGAGTTTGACTTCTAAAGCATGCAGTGGATAAAAATTTTATCGATGATCAGTCTAGGAGGTGTTAATAAAACTACATCCAAATATCCCCTGGGTAGTAAAGGACATTCTAAGCTACCACAGTTTTAGGACATTCCTGAAAGTCTTGCTAATCATTAATCCATCTTATCTGGTCATTCTGCCACCATATTTCATCACACTCTACCCAACCTGGGAGTTCAGAGTCACCCAAGTTTTAGGATGTAGATTTGAGGGACTATTGAAAGGAGTCGCCTTAAAGCAATGGCTGAAGTTCCTCTAGGTTCAAACCACTTTAATTGCAGAAACTGGAGACCATATGACTGAGTAACTATGGGATGGGGATTTTACATATATTTACAGATGTAAATACACACACACACACATATATGGAGGAAGAGAGAATATAGATATATATGTACATATATACATGTGTATATACACATACATGCATACATACTATATATACATATATACATAAGTGAAGGGAAAATTCTTCATTTTGACCTTTCACCCCAATAAACAAGGCAAAACTCAGGACAAAGAGAATGAAAAAGATATCATTATAAGTATTATCAAGGTAGTCATAGGTTGACAGGCTGATCCCTAGAGATCAGCAATGACCTTAAGGTGGAGACAAGTTTCACAGGTAACTTTAAGACAATCCAGAGAGGTCCGCCTCACCAAAAGCGGTTGTACACTTGCATCTCAGTTCCTTCCCAAGGTAGCAAGAACATAACAATTGGCAGATAGGGTAAGTGACAAAGAGCAGGTAATACAAAAAGCTGCACACCTGATGTCTCCTTCCCCACCTGAACCTCCCCTAACATTTATTGATAAGCAGGACTGGGAAAAATAGGTCACTGAGTTAGCATAATTTTCAACAATATTCACATATGTGTATGTGTGTATGTGTATATGTGTATGTTATAAATAGAGATATGTTAGATGCTGGCATTCAGGTTACAGTTATACCAGGAGATCATCAATGTGTACATTGGAGTAACCTCCCACTTCCATTTAGAGATTTGGGCAGGACAAACCACTTATTGAAAGAATAGCCTTGTTCAAGTGGAGGTAGAAGTAGGTAGATGACACTGTTTTTGATTTCAGTTATAATGCAATATGATATAGGAAAAAAAATATGTAGGCTTATATAAAGAATAATTTACCCAGCATAATAAAGTATAGTTCTACACAAGGGGCAAGAAGGGATTGATCTTTAATGAAATAAAGGGACTCCAAGTATTTCTGAGGAAAAGACCAGAGCTGAGTAGAACACAGGATTCAAGAGGAAAACAAAATTGTAAAGATATGGTTTCTCCTGGTTGTTTGGAACTAACCAATCATCTTAAAATCTAGGAATGGCATTATCATCAATATATCCAGAGCTGATTCAGAGCTTGCCTTCAGCATGAGTTCCATGAGCTTTGGAAAGAAAGTCAGGACATTTGACTTAGAAGAGATCTTCATGCATCCAAACAATTGTGGAAAGAAGTGGAAAAAAGAAAGAAAGAGAGCGAGAGAGAGAAAGAAAGACAGAGAGAAAGAAAGGGAGAGAGAAAGAAAGAGAGAAAAAAAGAAAGGCACAAAGAAAAAGAGAAAGAAAGAGAGAAAGGAGAGAGAAAGGAAGAAAGGAAGGAAGGGAGAAAGGAAGAGAGAAAGAAAGAAAGAAAGAAAGAAAGAAAGAAAGAAAGAAAGAAAGAAAGAAAGAGAAGAAAGAGAGAAAGAAAGAAAGAAAGAAAGAAAGAAAGAAAGAAAGAAAGAAAGAAAGAAAGAAAGAAAGAAAGAAAGAAAGAAAGAAAGGAAGGAAGGAAGGAAGGAAGGAAGGAAGGAAGGAAGGAAGGAAGGAAGGAAGGAAGGAAGGAAGGAAGGAAGGAAGGAAGAAGATAAAGAAAGAGGAAGGGCTTTTTTTGAAGGGCAGAAGTGGGGTTAAGAAGCAAAAAAGAGAAAATAATGACAGACATTCAAGCTCAAGTTTGATCAAAGAGCCCTCCGGATCGGCTTTCAGGTGCCAGTTTTCCTAAGAAGAATCGATATAGCACTATAAGCCGTCTAAATAAATTCTAGCCATAAAATGGTTACTATCCAGATTTCCAAAGGGAAGAGTAAGACCTTGTTATCTATGAGCAGAAAGGCTTGTATAATTTCTCTACTTTTAGAAAAATTCAAAATATACATCTCTAAGTCAATGAGATATTCTGTTTGTCATATTTTAAATCAATTGAATTTTCCTAATGTAGTCCCAGTGTAAACAGATGTGTCAAACAAAGGGTGGTTGCTCCCTAAGGTGGTCCAAACTAGATTGAAAAGTGTGATCCAGGACAAGATCCTTAATTCTGTTTGTCTCAATTTCCTCATCTGTTAAATAAACTGGAGAAGGAAATGACCAAATCTTTGCCAAAAAAAAAAAAAAACCCAAAACAAATGAGGTCACAGAATTGGATATAACTAAAAAAAACAACCGAACGACGACAGAAAGTATATAATGAAAAAATAGTAGAACATAGATAATATATAGTTTTCTAAGTCAATATATAACCCATAGGAATCCTTACGTACAAGTTAGTAGCTCCCATTTTATTTGAGCTGAGTATCAATGAGATTTAGCATTAAGAAAGCTGGTTAAGGTGAGAAAGAATTCACTTAGACCTTTAATTTTAGCCAATGGGAGCTTTTTATTTTACATAGAAAACCATCATGGGTCTCCTTAGCAAGTAAGTTAAGTGAGACTATCATATTTGGGGAATTATGCTTATACAGAGGTTTCAGAATGATGATGCAGTTTTAGAGGTTTTATGGGGGTTAAAAGATTAGGGACAGGATGAGGAAGATGGATGACAGGATAGGAGACACAAGATAAGGAAGATGGGAAATTTTATGAGCCAGGATGGGAGGAGACAAGGAATTTTATGGTCCAGGAAAAAGGGGAAGTTTTATCGTATTTCAAGATAGGGGGAAGAGACTTTAGGATGCCCTCAGGTTAGAAAACAAATGAGGGGCTTCACAAAGTACTGGAAATGCAACTCAACCCTTAGAGCACTATTTGTATCCTCATCAATATCACCCCTATAAAATATTTCTATCTTGTCACATATTATATTTGTACAAACTTTGCAAGAAATCTGCTTTTTTAAATTTTCATCCAATCCGTTTTTCTTCACATTTACATTATTTTTCTCTCTTTTCCAGAAAATCCACATTTAGATAAACTTTTTGGAAATTTCTATTAGAGCAAGGATCAGTGGAAAATAATGCAAACATAGACAGCTTATTAAAATGTACTGATTTAAGGGGAGATTGGGGGATAGTTGTTAAAGTTGTTCACATAACTTAAAATCACATAGATTAATTTAATTGCTGTAAATTAAAGTGTTTTCTTTCGGAAGTGAAATAGATTTAAATAAATTCACAAAAATTGGATTATCAAAAGGCAGTCAGGAATGTTAGGGGAATAAACAAATCTTCTGAGTATGATTGTTGTGTAAGGTAGTTACCAGGATTATCTACAAAATTATTTTAGAGTCCTTATAAAGAAATAGAGTTTTGAGATAGGTCTAACAATGAGCAGAAATGGGTTTTTTTTTTTTGTTTTCTTTGATAGAATTTACTGATGTGCAATAAATTTCACTAAAAATAAAAAGAATATCAAATTTAAAAGGTAGAGATATTTGATCAATTGGAAGGTACTATACAAGGATGAATTGTTCCCATTATAATCTAAATGGTAAAAAAACAAGTGTCCCCTAAGAATCCTATTGCCATAAAGAGTCATGCTGTTGGTGATCAATCGTTTCAGTTATGTGCAACAATTTGTGACCCCATTTGGAGTTTTCTGGGCAAAAATCCAGGTGTGGTTTGCCATTTCCTTCTCTACCTCATTTTACAGATGAGGAAACTGAGGCAAACAGGGCTAAGTGACTTGCCCAGGGTCACACAACTGGCAAGTGTCTGAGGCTACATCCTGACTCTAAGCCCAGTACTCTATCCACTGTGCCACCTAGCTACCTCTTCACTAACTACAGTGCTATAAAATTATGTTTACTGAAAGCTATTGAACTAAGGATTAGAAATTAATTGGAAACAAAATAATTTAATCCTAAAGAATTAGTGGATCAAAGAAAAAAGTCATAGAAAAGATAGATATTAAAGATAATGACAGCAACATGCAGCCAAAACAGTTCCTAGAGGGAAAATATACATCTTTAAGTGCTTCCATCAACAAAAGAAAGGATGTCAATAAATTGAGAATTCAAATTTTAAAAAATAAAACAAATTTTGAAACTCCAAGCACCAAAATAGAAATTCTGGAAATCATAGGAGAGATGAACAAAATTAGAAGCAAAAAAACCTATTTTATTGACAAATAAGATAAGGAGCTAATTTTTTTTGGAGAAAAAAATGAAAATAGATAAACCACTGGCTATTTTTTTTATAAAATAGGAAATCTTAATTACTAGTAAAAAAAATAAAAAAGGATAATCTACAACAAATCAAGAAAAATAAAGAAAATTATTAGAAGCAATTTTGCCCAACTATGTGCCAATAAAACTGATAATCTATATACAAGGTAATAGTTATAAAAATATAGCGTGTTGAGAACAAGAAAAAGACAATTTTACTCAAGCTCAGAAACAGAAATTAAATAAACCATAAATTAATCCCCAAGGAAAAAAAACTCCAGGACTAAATGAACTTAAAATGAATTCTATTAAACTTTTAAAGAGCAACTTATTGCAATATTATATAAACTGTATTCCAAAATAAGAAAAGAAAGACTTCTATCTAATTCCTTGTATGAAACAAATATTATGTTGACACTCAAACTAGGAAGAGACAGATGAGAGAAAGGATACTAAAGAGCCCTAATTACTATTTTCAACAAATTTTTAAATAAAACTTCACAAATAGTTTGCATTAATATATCAAAAAGATTATACACTATGACCAGTTTGGACTTATACCAGAACCAAACAGGGTTGGTTCGATGTCACTATAAAAAGACATTAGCCAACTAGAAAAGGAGAAGATTAGTGAATTCAATATGCATTTTTTTTAAAATAGGAAACCAACAAATAGAAAAATCCAAAATAAGCACAAAAGAGTAGTTTTGAAAATAGAGGGGAAAGGTTAAATTGAAATAAAAAAAACTATAGAACAGAGCAACAAAACTAAAAGCTGATTATTTGAAAAGGCTAAAAAGTTGATAAAACTTTGGTCAATACAATTTTAAAAAAGAGCTAAAAATCAAATCAACAAATGCACAAGATAAAATCACAACAATATCAGAAGAAATAAAATACTTACCACAAACTATTATAATTATACGCCAGCAAAAAAGAGAATGTAAAAATACCCAGCCTAACAGAAAGGCTTCAAATATTCCAATCAGAAACAGAAATAAAACAAGCTACAAAGCATCTACTAAAGTGGGGGAAAACCAACTCCTTTTCTTTAGGAGTTTATAGAATTCTAACCAATGTAAAAGAATAATTGATTATAAAATTCTACAGAAATTGTCAAAACTTGAGAAAGAAATCATTCTACAACTCTTTTTATGAGACAAAGATAATCTACTCTGTAAACCAAGGGAGTGAACTATAAAAAATATATTTAAAATGCATATTGATTCATTCCTTTCAATAGAATCATGTCCAACAGACTATGAAACATTATGCCAAAAAAACCCCATTAACTATGATGAAACTGGATTTATACTAATAATTCAAGAATGATTCAACATTAGGAAAACATCATTAATCATGTTTTTTTTTAATTTAAAATTGAAAGATTATTTCAATAAATACAGGGGGGAAAAGTCTGACAAAGTAAAACACTCTTTTATGCTGAAAAAACAATTGAATGAAAAACATTCAATAACATGACTATATTTGACATATATAAAACATTTTGCCATTATAGATAGGAAGATGGTGTGGTAAATAGAGCCTTGTGCTTGGAGTCAGGAAGACTTGAGTTTGATTTCAGTCTTAGATGCTTCCTAGCTGTGTGATGCTGCTTACTGGCTGTGTGACACTGGTTAAATCACCTAATCTCTATGTGCTTCAATTTCCTCAACTGTAAAATGGGAATTATAACAGCACTTACCTTGAAAAGTTGTGGTGAGGGACAAATAAGATATTTGTAAAGGTGCCTGACACATAATAGGCATGATTTAAATGTCTATTTCCTTTCTCTAAATGGAATTCCTGTTCAGTTTTGGGTTGGTCATGTTAAACCCTGAGTTCTTCACCAAACCTGAGATCCCATGATTCTCTGAGCTGCTAAGGTATCTGTCACAGGGAGACCCAGACTTGAAGATGGTTAACATATTTCATCACCTTGTCGAGCAACTCAAACTAATTTTAAGTCACACAAGTCGTACAACCGATTACACCAATTACATTAAATTTGTCCACTTGAATGAATTTCTCTATGATTTATCAATAGAAATAGTTTCTATTTAGAATCTATTTGCTCAGATATGCCCAATCCTGCCCAGTGCACTATGAGGAACAGAGTCAAATTTGGTGTGTCTCTTCAGAAGGAGCTATAAGAACAATCTTATACTAACATTCATGGGTTTGAACCTGTCAGTACAACCAGACTTTAGAATCCACACATAAAGACTAAAGAAAGCTGGATGCTGAGAAGAGAAAGGGGCCCAGAAGAAAGAGGTTGATGAAATGTGGGAAGTAGGTTCAACTGCACTAACTTCTGTCCTCCAGCACTTTGTGGCTTAATTGATCAGCCCTAACCTAGAGAGCCACAGATATCTCCCAAGCCTATGTGTTGGAAAGGAGAGATAACAAACCGCAGAGGTAGGGGAAGGTGAACCACACCCAGAGATATGTTGAAAAGATATTCAGTATAAAATGGAAAATAATCATTGAAAGAAACAGAATTAGAACAACACTACCGTAGAAAAACAGGAAGAATGAATAAAAACTGACAAAGAAGAGGAAGTGAGAGTACAATAAAAGAAATGAGCCACACAAGAATAAAGCAAGGTTATTCTTTCTCCCCATTCATTATTCTAGAAATGCTACTTATAACAATTAAGAAGTGTGAAATAAAAGCACAAATATCAACAAAGAAAGTACAGAATTGTTCCTATTTATACATCAACTGATGTGATGATAGAGAGGAGCTTGGTGAGTGGACTTATGGGTTCATTGATGCAGGAAAATTCTAGGTGAGGAAATTCTCCATCAAGGTGGTTAAGTACCTTCTATACAACTTATGTGCTTAAAGACCTACTTAGAACACTTAGATTAAGTGATGTACCCAGGATCACACAGCCAGGGTATGTCAAGGGTGGGATGTAAGCTCAAATTTACCTGGTTTTGAGATCAGCTCTCTGACTACCAGCCATGCTGATAGGATGATGTACTTAGAAAACCCCATAGAATTCGTGAGTTAAGTAATAATTCAGTAAATCCAAGGATGCAAAATAAATCAACAAAGTTATTAGCATTTCTATAGAGTACTAAGAAAATCCAGAAAGAAATGCTAATAGAAGAAATTGCACTCAAAATAGCTTTAAAATGTAGAAATATCTTGGAGTTAACATCCCAAAACACTTGCAAGGTTGGTATAAATACGAACACAGTAAGTTTACAGAAATAAGGGGAGAATTACTAGAAATGTATCCAGTGCTTGTGGTTAAACCATGACAATGTATAAAAAATGATAATGTTAATTAATTTACAAGATTTATTAAGTATATAATGAATATCAAAGAAAACCTTTCAAATTAATATTGACAAAAACCCTGCGGCAGAAAAGGCAGTGTAGTATAATGAGTTAAGGGTTCAGCCTAGAACCCAGAACAAACTAGATTCAGATTCTGACTCTGACACTTAATTTCATAATCCCAGTCAATTCTCTAAAACTGTAAATTACAGAGGTCACCAATACATTGACAGAGGGAGTTTCCACACAAGGGAGTTTTCTACATTATGAAATCAAAAGTTTGGACCAAAACAAATATATAAATACAAAGAAATAGTCTGTAAAAACATATCTAAAATTACTTATAGTAACTAAGTTGAATTTATACCAGAAATACCTTAAGTGGGGTCAAAAAAAGTCAGACATGACTGAACAACAACACAAGACAATGCTTACTTAGAGTACTAGAACATTAGTCTCCCCCCAAAGAAAAGTTAAATAATTTTATCTAAATAAGAGGATAAAAAATCAATCCACAAAAGTCATTTTTGTCCTTACAAAAACCAGTGAGAAAAAAATACAAAGGGAAATACAATTAAAATGCATTAAATGTTTGGGAGTTAAGCTACCAAATTTCACACAAGATTTACAAAAACATGTATAAAATAGAATTTTAACAGAAACAAAAGAAACCCTAAACTATTTTAGAGTTACTGAATGTTCCTGCTTAGTCTAAGAAAATAGAACTAAAATTATAATACTATCCAAATTAATCTAAACATTCAACAGTATCCAAATGAAATGACTAGAGGATACAGTAACATAAAATAATAGCTATATTCATATGAAACAACAAAAGTGGAATGTGCTTCTTCCAGAGGTGGTGGGCTTCCCCATCTTTGATCATTTTCCAAGAGACTGAATGAACACTTACCAGATCCATTGTTCTATTCAGGTATAACTTAGATTAGATGTGATTCTGTGATTATAGGATCAGTCCATTCTCTTTTCTCATAACTCTCTCTGAAGACGTCCTTTGCTTCATTCTTCCTTAGTAATTCCTTGTAATGTGTTACAATTGGCTGTCGGCCAGGACATGCTTCTCTGTTACCCTTTGGAGAATCTTCAACTTCAATTCTTTGGAGATTGCATTGTTTCATGAATTGCAGCCACACAGCAATCCTAGAAAATAATGGAGTTTAAGAGATGGGCCTTTGTTTGGGAAGGAAGTTCAGAATCATTAAAAGAACTTCACAAATTCACAGGTACAATAGAGTTCACACTTCTCTAGTTAAATTGAGTTGAATTCATTGCCCATTTTTTATATCTGTACAAAATACTTACTGATGTGTAATGATCTCTTCAGTTTGTCCATCCCAAAGGTATATGATAGTCTGAACAATAAACATTCTTCATCCACTTCTTTTTTTTCCTCTGTAGCTAGTTAAGCCAAACTCTTTTGAGTGATTATGGATATCATCCAGGAAGGTCTGCAGTATTCAAGGCTGATGTAGCCAGTATGCCCTCTTCAAGCATGAACTTCTAGAGAACCTAACCATCGATAAAAAATTACTCTTTGAAATTCACTCAATTTTGGATCTCCTTGGTGACCATATTCAACATGCATATATTTCCTGATTCACCAGATCTTTAGAAGGGCATTCAAAAAAGCATGCCCTCATTACCTCATATGTGACCTATTGAAGTAATCTTATGGTTGGTCTCTGTGCATCAAATCTCTCTCCTCTACAAACCATCCTACATTCAACTGTCAAAATAAGTTTCCTAAAGTGCTAGTCTGACCATGGCACTTTTCTATAGTACTTCCTTATTACTTTTGGGATCAGAGAGATAATCCTCTCTTTGTATTTAAAGTTCTTTGTAACCTGACCCCTTCCTACCTTTGCATACTTCTTAGATCTTATTCCCCCACATACCTTCTGGCCGTTCCTCAAACATGACACTCCATTCTCCAATTCTGGGCATTTTATTGACTATCCTTCATGCCTGGAACTCTCTCCCTTCTCCTCTCTGCTTCCTGGATTCCATGATAGAAAAGGAATGGTCAACTAGATAGGAGGAAATCCAGAAAAGAGTGGTGTCCTAAAAACCTAGAGAAAAGAGAGTAGTCCTTTGGGAAATCATAGTTTTGGCCAAGATTATTTCTAAGGAGATGCAAGAGGGCCAGGAGTGAGGGGGAGTTTGAGGTCTCATTTTTATAGGGTTTTTTGGGGAGTGGGGGGAAAGACTACCTTCTACCTGTGCCACTAAATCTAACTAAAGGATTAGTTCATTAACATACCCAAATTATCTCAAAATTATTGGTAAAACTTCAAAGTCATGATCCCCAAATTATCAGCACCTTGATAGTCTTGATATGTTGATATTCTGCTGGTCTGGAGCTGTGGAGGTTCCTTGTCTGGAATTTCCATCTCATGGGCCAGAACCTTGACAAGCAGCATATAGATATTTCCTCTGATTCAGCATATATTACCAGGACGTAAATTTTAGTTCATATAAGTTCCCTTGGTCTTTGGGATGGTTTGTACATGACTCCCAGATTCTCCATTTGCAATCTTATTTCTTGCTATCACCATGATACTGACTATTAATAAACTTACTTACTTTACTGACAAGAAGGGAAGGAGGTGATCAGGCAGACCAGAATGAGATATAATTTTAGCACAGCCCCTAGCACGCACAGGATCTAAAATCCTCCACTCAGTATTAAGAACCCTTCATAACATGATATCCTTCTATCTTTCCAGTCTTCTTTAACCTTACATATACCTCCTCCCTCCCCCCACCCCCCAAATACTCTGAGATCCATTGACATTGTTCTCCTTTTGTTCCTCTAACAAATGTTTCATCTCCTAACTTTGCCCATTCTCCTTGGGTATCCCCCCATTCCTAAAATTCTCTCAATTCTCATTTCCACCTCTTGGCTTCTTTGCCTTCCTTCAAGTCCCAGCAATAATTCCACTTTCTACAGAAAACATTTCTTGATGACCTTTAATTTTAGTGCCTTTCCCATGTTGAAAATCTCTGCTTTTAATACACACACATACACACATGTGTGTATGTGTAGTCAATCTTCAGCGCAGTGGATAGAGAACTGGGCCAGTAGGCAGGAAAATTCATCTTCATGAGTTCAAATCCAGCCTCAGATACTTACTAGCTGTGTGACGCAGGGCAAATCTCTTAACCCTATTTGCTTTAATCTCCTCATCTGTACAATGAGCTGGAGAAGAAAATGGCAAACCATGCCAGTATCTCTGTCAAGAAAACCTCAAATGGGGTCAGAAAGAGTCAGACATGACTGAAACAACTCAACAGTTTTTTCTGTTACTGCCAGTTTTTTCAAATAATTTTTCTTTGCTTTTTTCAGTGGTACAGTTGATACGACTCATAATCCCAAAAGACTGAGAGATAAAGAAGGGTGTAAGAACATCCATCATAAGTCGAATACTAAAGGCGTGCTATTTGAAGGTGATATTGACACTGCAAGAGTCTCTTTTTTGCAATCAAGGGTTCATCATCACCTCTTGAGCTTTTCCAGTCACTAAGTGGATTGATGAAATGCATTGACTTGTCTGGTGCAGCAGCACCAAAGACCAGGAATTTATGCTATCGGTAGTCATCAGTGATGGCTTGGGCTTTGAGAGTTGAGAGCAACACTAGGTATGTATGTTGTATGTACCAGTTATTTTCATGTTTATCTCCTCCCTTAGAATGTGACCTCCTTGAGGACAGGAACTATCTGCTTTTCTTTATTACCCTCAGTGCTTACCACAGTGTCTAAGCACATAGTATAAACTCAAGAAATGCTTATTTGACTGATAGACTGACAGACTGCAGTAGTAGGGCATGAACCCAAGTAGTTTTGTGCATGAGAGGGATAGGGAGTAGGAGACTGGAGAGATCTGTAAGGGTCTGTAAGGATCCCAGCCCTATTCCCACTGTTCCCTAGGGCATCTACTCAATCCTAGGCATCCCTGGTTCCAACTTCAATCTCATCTCTTCTGCACACAGAGTCATCCCATTCAGTACTCCCTGTGCCAGTGAAAATGGGCACATCAGGCTAATGAGAAATCTCACTGTCCTAATACATGGTAATTAGATGGGCATGGTTTACAAAGCAGTCTTTGAGGAGAGGGTCCCACACTGGGTTTAAATGGGGTTGACCCCCCAAAAATTGGACTCGAGCAGGCATTCCTTTTCTCAATCTTTTGGTTCCCACAATGCCTCCTTAGTGCCTTATTCTCTCCAGGGAAAGTTCAACTGTGAATCAGCTGAAATGATTTTCTGAAGGCCACTGCAGTATAAATTCAAGTGCTTACAATATTGACCCCAGCAGGTATTGACAGATGGAGAAAGTTTGTTTATTGAATCGAAAGTGTTTACTCAAAATTTAAGGACTGTCAACTTGGCTCATTTTGCATCCTCTGGAAGAAGTCTTGACATAGCCAAGCTCTGGAGGCAGATAAGAATTTTTTTCAAAGTACCACACATGGGGAAAACTCTTACTTTGTAACTGTGGAACTTTAAGTAGCAGGTCCTGCCATAAATAGACCAGCACTGGATTCTATGTTCCCTGCATTGGATTAAAGTCCCCCTAGACATTTACAAGCTGTGTGACCCTGGGCAAGTTTCTTAACCCTGTTTGCCTCCGTTTCTTCATCTGTAAAATGGGTTGGAGAAGGAAATGGCAAACCACTCCATTTTATCCGCCAAGAAAACCCCAAACAGGGTCAAGAAGAGCTGGGACACAACTGAAAACAACAAAACAATAACATGGAGAAGTATGGTAATAATAATATTTGATACTTACGTACCGGATAGTGGTGGAGTCTTCTTAGCTTTAAATTACCTGTGCCTCTCCAGCTTGGTCCTCCCCAGGTGTGACTCCACTCTAGCTGTCCACGTTTTCTCCTTAGTTCCAGTCAGAAATTGTTCAGTTCCAGCACAGATGCTGAGACCAGACCAGGCTGCCCCTTTGTTTGGTGAAAGCAAGAAATCTAGTACAGATGCTCCTCCTGCCTGTACAGATCTCTTTTCTGTTATAAATGTGGACTAGATAGCCATACAGTCAGGTGCACCTGGGAGAATGATGACTTGGTTCTGAGGAAGCTGAGACCACAGAACCAGCACTGGTAAATGAAGACGGGGCCATGGATGAAAGTCCTCCAAAACAGTAAGCTTGATCTCATCAACTGCTTATGAGTCCATCTCATACAGATGCGTAAGACCCACCATGGATGTGATGGTGAAGACTGGAAATGTGGAATGCACTGTCCTATTAGATAAGGGATCTAAAGGGAACATTGTGCTCCAGTCATTTTATGAGAAGCATTTGAAGAAAGCACTTAATAGCCTATCAAAAGACTAGGATTTGTTGGACAGAGTAATAAACATAGAAGAGTAAGCTTGAAATTTCCTAAATGAGTCATTTGTGTTAACAATCACAATAATTAATAATAATAACAAACATCTTCTATGAGTCAGGCTCTATGCTAAACATTTACAAATATTATCTATTTGATTTTCATAATAATTCTATGAGGTACATGTTAATATCCCACTTTATAGATAAGGGAAATGAGGCTGAAAGATATAAAGTATCTTGTCAGAGTCACAGAGTTAATATATGTTGGAGGAAGAATTTGAACTCAAATCTTTCTGACTCCAATTCCAGCACTCTCTGCAATCTAGGTGCTTCAACTAGAAGATGGACATCATGGCTCTGGTATGCCCAGATCCACCCATGACTTGCTTCAGAGTTAGCATTATTGAAAGTAGAATTGGGGGAGAACATAGGTGACAGCTAGGTGGCACAGTGGATAGGGCGCTGGGACTTAAGTTAGGAGGACCTCAATTCGAATCTAGCCTCATTCATAGCCTCAGCCACTTACTAGCTGTATGACTGAGCAAGTAAGTCATTTAAACCTGTTTGCCTCAATCAAACCTGTGAAATGAGGGAGAGAAGGAAAAGAAAAACCACTCCAATATCTTTGCCAAGAAAAACCCAAAAAGGGATCACAAAGAGTCAGACATGACAATAACAAATGATTCCTTTGGTACTTCCCTCCCCCTAATCCTTTTATCATTACAAAAGAAAACTTGTAGAACCTTGAATAATTCTTAAGAATTCATCCACTTCTCTTAATCCTGTCTAATAAGACATCGCCAGCTGGTAGGAACTTTAAGAATTTTAATTAACTTATCTGACTGATTAAAAAAAAAGATATTTATCTTGGTCTTGTGTAAATTAGTTGTACTATTGAGGCAGTTAGGTAGCACAGTAGATAGACCATGAGGCTTCGAGGCAGGAAAACTCATCTTCCTAAGGTCAAATCTGGCCTTAGATACTTACTAACTGTGTGACACTGTTGACCTTGTTTGCCTCAGTTTCCTCATTTGTAAAATGAGCTGGAGAAGGAAATGGTAAACCACTCTAATATCTTTGTGAAGAAAATCCCATATGAGGTCACAAAGAGTCAGACATGATTGAAACACTGAATTACAACAAATAGCTATACTAAAGGCCATTGTAACAGCTTAAGTATCTTCTTTCTTTTCAGAAAAAAAGCATACCTTTTCCTGTCTCCAGTGCCCTACCTGATCTTATCCCAAACTGCTTTGTAAACCTACCTAGTGACCTACCTGATTTTACCCAATCCGTCTGCATCACATAGTTCAAGACTACACATGCACACACACACACGTATGTGTGTTATATATATTCACATAAATCACATATATACTACATATATGCATATATATAATATATAGTATACATATGTGTGTATATATATATACTATAGTAGATATGCCCATATCTGTAGAATTGTTAGACACATATGTCCAATATCTACTGATGAAGTGTGTCCCACACTAAGTAGATAAATAAACTGCAGTGTACCTGTCTGTCTGTAATCTGTGTTGGTTTATTCATTCAGTGACTAGCAAGGATCCTGAAAATTTTTCCAGCAGCATTGATTCTAACTAGTTCCAGGATATTTGCAGTATGACGTGGCTATTGTTGGGAACAGGATGGGACCTGACTGACGCTCATTTTTAAGGCTTATGTATCCTGGGCATGGGATAGAAGTGTGGCAGACAAAAGCAAGAGAATGCTGACTGCTTAACCATGGATGTAGACCCCAAGTAGTAGATGAAATTTCACTTCTAACAGTTACAAACTGTGCAGCTTGGACAAGTCACTTAACCTCTCTCAGCCTCAATTTCCTCATCTGTAAAATGATGGGGTTGGACTGGATGGCTCCTAAGGTCCCTTCTGACTCTGTATCTATGCTCTTATAATCCAATTGCAAGGATGTACCAAGTTGACCAGAAGAGGCAAAGACAGTAAAATGCAAGCATGAAGCATCCCACACCAGTACTTGGGTACACACAACTGTACTTGGATATAGTTGGCCATTAAGTAGTTCGATTGCATGAAGAGTCACAAAAACAATACAAGTTTCCCAAGGGTACTGAGTGTCATTTATTCGCATAGACCCAAAGAGAAAGGGACCCAGCTGAGAAGCAGGAAAAATTGTCAAATAAGATAGGCCTGGGTGGTGACAAACCTTAGAACTAAAACCCTGAGAGAACAAAGCACCATTGCACTCCTCTGAAAGAGCACAGTGGTACCTAGGCAACCTTGAAGCTGAAGGTGCTAGAGATTTCAGCTGTCCTTCAAAGAGAAAGTTCATGGAGTTCAGCTTGTATTGGGCCCATTTAGCAAAAATTCCATACCCTTTTAGGAGCAATCCCAGCTGAGCAACAAAGCTGCTCATGCATCACTAATACTCCATCCCACGATAAACTTCAATGACTCTCCAGAAAGAGAAAGGGCATCAAACACCTGTTGTTTCAAAATTGTGAGTTTTCTTGACCAGATGTGTTATACACATATGTATCGTTACCATTGTGTTTTAAGTTTATACTTACTCTCTCCAACCCCAGAATCTATGTGTATTTCTGAGGAAGCAATCACTAGTTTGTTTGTTTGGAAGTGGGAGGGAGAAATGCTTTGTAACTACTTTTTGATATGATATTTGAGTAAAATGCCTTTTCCAAATACAAGTTGAGCCTACCGGTTGATTGTTAATGAAAAGCACACTAGTGGAAACCCATGCGCTATAGTGTTAAGAATAGTCAATTGTCAGAAGAATGAATGGATTGACTGAGGCAGGAGAATAAAAATGTTTTCATTGCATGAGTGGAATGTGAATTATGTCCAAGGAGTAACTCCAAAAATCTAGCTCATTGACTCCTTGCTATTCGAGAATGATTTAAGATTTCCTCATACATGATGAAAGATCTCAGAAAGCATTCAAAGGAATTGTTAGCAAATGGCATGATCATTGCAACCAGTAATTCACATGCATCAACTGGAGCGGTAGTACATGCATATATTACTAGACTCTGAAGAAATGAACAAATGTGAATTAATGCATTATTCTAACACTTTATGACATCTTGGATTACCTATTGGCAGGCAGTGGTTCTCAGATTTATGTAACTGATATGTTCAGATTCCTGTGGCAAAGGAAAACAAGAAGTCAGTTTTCATCTGCCCAACCTGATCTTACCAGTTTGAACATATGCAAAAAGATATCTCAAAGACACCACTTTCCAATGACTGACAAAGTGGTTAAAAATATGAATTACCTAAAAGTATTGGTGTGCCAAGATAACCTTACTATCTTTGGAATGACAGTAGATGAACCTGAGAAGAAATTTACAAAAGTTTTAGGATCAGCTAGAGGAGATAGGTCTGAAGTTGTCAGTGGAAAAATGGGTCAATTTTGCATAGCTAGTCAAATTGGTCGTGATCAATAGTCAATTTGCACAGCTTCTGTTAAGTATGTGGTTCACATAGTATTGCAACAAGACATGAACAAGAAATTGCAGAAGATAGAAACACTCCTAAAGAGACCACTTCCAAAGAACCAGCAAGATCTCATGACTTTCCAGGATTTCTCAACAATCACTGCAATGATATACTACTATTAAAGCAATGACTAGTCTCATTCATATAAGTACAATTGAAGAGCAACAAAAAAAACTGCAAAAGAAGGACAATTTGCTCTAAACCCTGAGACAGAAAGATTTCAGAAACTTATTCAACTGCCTTATGTACATGAAAGTCATGACCTTTGATGATCCAAGCCAAAGAGGCTAAGAAGGTGCTACAGTCCGAGTCTTAGTTCAGTTCTCCACCAGTCTCTGCACTTTGAGCCCCAACCTTGATCCTAACCATTAACCATGGCTGTCAGCTATTTGATGAGCATCTATAAAACGTGTCTGGGAAAGTAAAATTTTTTCCCGTGAGTCACTTCAGGCACCAAGAGGGACTTGATCTTTAAGGCAGCAGGGAGTAGCTTCCTGGATATTGATGTAGAGATAACAGGAGATAGATATTCCCATGGAAAATATCATTTTTTTGCTCACATAGATGGGACTTGAACATTTGTTGGAGTTTTTCCACAATAGACTGTCCATTTGACTCTCAAGATTATGATATTTATTATTGATATTAGATAAGCACCAGAGGGCTCAGACATAAAAACAGGTCACCAAAGCTAGAAGAGATGCTTAGTGGGTGGCAATGACAGATGTGAACAGATAGACAGTGCAGTGGATAGAGTGCTGGAGTCAGAGAGCACTCCCCTTCCTTCATGAGTTCAAATCTGGCCTCAGTCACTTATAAGCTGTGTGACCCTAGGCAAGTCACTTACCCCTGTTTGCTTCAGTTTCCTCATCTGTAAAATGAGCTGGAGAAGGAACTGACAAACCATTCCAGTATCTTTTCCAAGAAAACCCCACATAGGGTCATGGAGAGCTGGCCATGACTGAAATGACTCAATAACAAAAATGACAGCTACAACGCATGAAGAACATGTGGAAATTTGGGAGAGAACACAGAGAGTAATTAACGACAACACAAATAGCAGAGCGGTCCTCCGGTCCTTCTGTGAAGTTCTTGAATTTTGCCATGATTTGGAGACATATAATAACTGAAAAGGTTTTTTTTTCATATCTAGAGGCTTGTTTAAAACGTCTTTTCCTGATGATCCCAGATTCACAAGAAACTGTTTACCAAACATCTCCGTCTCAGTCAGTTTCTAAGCTTTTATTTTCTGAACCATACACTCTTTGCTTTTCTTTCTCATGAATGGGTTTTGATAAAGTCTTCTTAGCAAGACTGTACTGAAAACTTTGACACTTAATTGGCATGACTTTTCATTTGAAATCTCCCTTCATCGTATAGGGCATTCCAGAGCTCCAGCCTCAAAAATTAAGTGTGATCTAGTCACATTTTTTGTCCTATTTTTCATTTGTTTTCACAATGAAATTCAATATGTTAATAACACAAATATCAGGCAAACATGGTCCTTTACTAAAATGACTGAACATGTCTTTTACTAGACTTACAATAAAGCATTCAGTTTTGTGGCATTCTCCTAAGGAGCAAGGGATCAAATCATTAAAACAATAGGGCTAATAATAGAAATGGTACCTTTCGGTATGTGCCATTATAACTGAGTACTAGTATAGCTTAGTTTTTTTAAATTTGAAGTTCCCACAAACTGTGTTTCTCCCCTAAAGAAAGTTGAAATTTTCTTGATGTTAGACCTCAGGATTCAGGCATCTACATTAAATTATAGAACAAGTGTTTTAACCACTTGTAGTGACAGTGATTAAAGCCAGTTCTGGCCAATGTTGAAACTAGTGGGAGTCACTAGTGGGTTTTTTTCTTCTGCCATATCCAACTCTTCTACCACACCCATGCTGAAATTAACAAAATATATGTTACCATACATGGGGAAAATCTGAATGCCTGATGTCAGAGCATTAAAATCTGTCCTTGGATTATACTGTAATATTTTATAGTCAGTAAAAGCAGTGATATTTCATGCCATAGTCTAAAGAGAATTAAACCTAATTCTTACTATTGGGTTCTTATTTTTCCTTGTCTTTTATTTTAGGCACATGTAAATTTTGTTTTGTATGAAAAATTTTTTCTTAGTTATTGAGGATGGGTTGAAAATGTAGGGCTAATCAGGGATTAGGTTGTGACATGCATATTAGTTTCTTGGACTCTTTTATCTTTTTCAAAGGGAAAACTTGTATACAAGCAATGAGTTTTATACTATTAATATAAAATCTGTTATGGATTTTCATGTTTTGAGTAAAAAGGGTTTTTTTTTCTTTTTTACTTTGGACAAAATACTCACAAAAGTTTATTAATAAGTTGAAAGTTATTTCACTTCTGCATAATTGTT
Source organism: Notamacropus eugenii (assembly GCF_028372415.1). Taxonomy (NCBI): domain Eukaryota; kingdom Metazoa; phylum Chordata; class Mammalia; order Diprotodontia; family Macropodidae; genus Notamacropus; species Notamacropus eugenii. Next base: position 172,910,978 of record NC_092876.1, on the reverse strand, counting down.
GAAATCAATTTTATTGCATGTAAAAATATTTCAGTTAAATTCAATAATGTAAGTTAAAATTATACATATATCTAACATGGTTCAAATCCAGTAAATAAACAATTCTTAAAAAGAAAACAAACTAGTCTTCTGTGTTATACATGAATGTTATCTTGGAGGACTTCAGATGACTTCTGTCACAAGTTAGCTTCATCAAGAATTAGAGCAGAGGAGGAGGAGCCAAGATGGCGGAGTAGAAAGATGCACATACACATAGCTCCGAACCCACAACCCACAGAACCGCTACAGGGGAGTAACTCACAGCGAATTCTGCACGCAGAGACCACGGAATATTGGAGCGAGGGAGATTTCTGTTCCGGAGGGACCTGCAAACCTCTCGCAAAAGGTCCTTCGCGCTGCGGACTGGGTGCCGGGACTGGGAGCTGAGTGCAGCCCTGCCACGGCTGTGGCACTGAGAGGAAAAGGCTCGAGCGGGCTTCGGGGACGGGATCTCCAGCAGCCACGCGGGTCCCTCCACCCACAGAGGGACCTGCAAACCTCTCGCAAAAGGTCCATCGCGCTGCAGACGCGGAACCCAGCACAGCCCAGACCTGATGCGGCCACGGCGCCAAGAGAAACAGACCCGAGCAGGCTTCAGGGACAGGATCTCCAGTGGCCGCACAAGTCCCTCCGCCCACAGGTGACGGGGGTCGGTGAGAGAGTCTCTTTGGTGGGTCGAGAGGGGAGTGGGGTGCCCCCATGATTCGGGCCCCCCTGGGAAGTAGAAGCTGAGAGGTGGCTGCAGACCAGGGCTCCCCAAGCGGGCAGGAGCCTGGATCCATTGTGGAAGGTCTGTGCATAAACCCCGTGAGGGAACTGAGCCTGAGAGGAGGCCCTGCCCCGACCTGACCACTTGAACTTAATCTCACACTGAATAGCAGCCCTGCCCCCGCCAAAAGCCCTAAGCCTGGAAGCAGCATTTGAATCTCAGTCCCCAAACGCTGGCTGGGAGGATCAGGAGGTAAGGTGGGTGTGAGGAGAATATTCAGAGGTCAAGTCACTGGCTGGGAAAATGCCCAGAAAAGGGAAAAGAAATAAGACTATTGAAGGCTACTTTCTTGGAGAACAGGCATTTCCTCCCTTCCTTTCTGATGAGGAAGAACAATCAGGCAAAGACACAGAAATCAAGGCTTCTGTGTCCCAGCCCACCCAATGGGCTCAGGCCATGGAAGAGTTCAAAAAGAATTTTGAAAATCAAGTTAGAGAGGTGGAGGAAAAACTGGGAAGAGAAATGAGAGAGATGAAAGAAAAGCATGAAAAGCAGATCAGCTCCCTGCTGAGACTCAAAAAAATGTTGAAGAAATTAACACCTTGAAAACTAGCCTAACTCAATTGGCAAAAGAGGTTCAAAAAGCCAATGAGGAGAAGAATGCTTTCAAAAGCAGAATTAGCCAAATGGAAAAGGAGATTCAAAAGCTCACTGAAGAAAATAGTTCTTTCAAAACTAGAATGGCACAGATGGAGGCTAAGGACTTTGTGAGAAAGCATGATATCACAATACAAAACCAAAAGAATGAAAAAATGGAAGATAATGTGAAATATCTCATTGGAAAAACAACTGACCTGGAAAATAGATTCAGGAGAGACAATTTAAAAATTTTGGGACTACCTGGAAGCCATGATCAAAAGAAGAGCCTAGACATCATCTTTCATGAAATTATCAAGGAAAACTGCCCTGAGATTCTAGAACCAGAGGGCAAAATAAATATTCAAGGAATCCACAGAACACTGCATGAAAGAGATCCAAAAAGAGAAACTCCTAGGAACATTGTGGCCAAATTCCAGAGTTACCAGGTCAAGGAGAAAATATTGCAAGCAGCTAGAAAGAAACAATTCAAGTATTGTGGAAATACAATCAGGATAACAAAAGATCTAGCAGCCTCTACATTAAGGGATCGAAGGGCATGGAATAGGATATTCCAGAAGTCAAAGGAACTAGGACTAAAACCAAGAATCACCTACCCAGCAAAACTGAGTATAATACTTCAGGGGAAAAAAATGGTCTTTCAATGAAATAGAGGATTTTCAAGTATTCTTGATGAAAAGACCAGAGCTGAAAAGAAAATTTGACTTTCAAACACAAGAATGAAGAGAACCATGAAAAGGTGAACAGCAAAGAGAAGTCATAAGGGACTTACTAAAGTTGAACTGTTTACATTCCTACATGGAAAGACAATATTTGTAACTCTTGAAACATTTCAGTATCTGGGTGCTGGGTGGGAGTACACACACACACATGCACACATGCACACATACATAGAGACAGAGTGCACAGAGTGAATTGAAGAGGATGGGATCATATCTTAAAAAAAAAAATGAAATCAAGCAGTGAGAGAGAAATATATTGGGAGGAGAAAGGGAGGAATTGAATGGGGCAAATTATCTCTCATAAAAGAGGCAAGCAAAAGACTCATTAGTGGAGGGATAAAGAGGGGAGGTGAGAGAAAAACATGAAGTCTACTCTCATCACATTCCACTAAAGGAAAGAATAAAATGCACACTCATTTTGGTAGGAAAACCTATCTCACAATACAGGAAAGTGGGGGACAAGGGGACAAGCAGGGTGGGGGGATGATAGAAGGGAGGGCATGGGGAGGAGAGTGCAATTCGAGGTCGACACTCATGGGGAGGGATAGGATCAAAAGAGAATAGAAGTAATGGGGGACAGGATAGGATGGAGGGAAGTATAGTTAGTCCTATACAACACAACTATTATGAAAGTCATTTGCAAAACTACACACATTTGGCCTATATTGAATTGCTTGCCTTCCAAAGAGAAGGGGTGAAGAGGGAGGGAGGTAAAGAAGTTGGAACTCAAAGTGTTAGGATCAACTGTAATGTTCTTACCACTAGGAAATAAGAAATACAGGTAAAGAGGTACAGAAAGCTATCTGGCCCTACAGGACAAAAGAGAAGACGGAGACAAGGGCAGAGAGGGATGATAGAAGAGAGAGCAGATTGGTCACAGGGGCAATTAGAATGCTTGGTGTTTGGGGGGGGAGGGGATAAAAGGGGAGAAAATTTGTAACCCAAAATTTTGTGAAAATGAATGTTAAAAATTAAATAAAAAAAAAAAGAATTAGAGCAGAGGTGTCAAACTGAAAGGGAACTGGAGGCACTAAACTTTACATAAGGATATCTGAAGGCAGCATGTTAACTTAGAAAATCACACAGTAACATTATCTTTGTTTTAATGTATTTTTTTAATTTTGCTGGATATTTCTTTTTTTTTTTAATAGCACATACAATAAGCATTTAATAAATATTTATTGACTAAAACAGAAATGAAACCAGTCCCTTGTGTCAATCAATAAGCAAGTGTTTATTAAACCTCTATAATGCTCAAGACACTGTTCTAGGGACTAGATGGAAAGAATGAACAAGGATGTTTTAAGTACCTACTGTGTGCCAGACTTTGAGCTGATTTACAAATATTATTATTTTTTTTGAAAAAGATTTTTTTTAATTATTTCTTAATGTTTAACAATCACTGCCATACAATTGAGATTTTATCCCCCCACACCTACCCCCCACTACCCCCCTCCCTCCCCATGACTGCATACAATTCTGTATAGGTTCTACATGTACTTTCCTATTGAGTACATTTTCACTATAGTCATGCTATGTAGTTGGACTAAAATAAATGGAAGAAATCATATAACAAATCAAAACATGATACACAAAAACATACACATACGCAAACATGATCTGCTACATTCTGCGAATGACTTCCATATTTCTTTCTCTGAGTGTGGAAGGCATTTTGCCTTAGAGAACCACCATTGGGATTTTTTTTTTTAAGAAGTTCTTGCATTATTACGAAATTCCAAGTCTACCAGAAAAAACTCTCACACACTGTGGTCGTTGCTGTGCACAAAGTTCTCCTGGTTCTGCTCCTTTCACTCAGCATCAGGTCATATAAGTCCTTCCAGGCCTCTCTGAAGTCTTCTTGTTCATCATTTCTTCTGGCACAATAGTACTCCATTACATTCTTATACCATAATTTATTCAGCCATTCCCCAGTTGATGAACATCCTCTTGACTTCCAGTGTTTGGCAACTACAAAGAGTGCTGCTATAAATATTTTTGTACATGTGGGACCCTTTCCCATTTTTATGATCTCTTGGGGATACAGTCTTAGTAGCGATATTGCTGGGTCAAAGGGTATGCACATTTTTGTAGCCCTTTGGGCATAGTTCCAAATTGCTCTCCAGAATGGTTGGATGTGCTCACAGCTCCACCAACAATGAATTAGTGTTCCAACTTTCCCACATCCTCTCCAGCATTTATCATTTTCTTGTTCTGTCATGTTTGCCAATCTTATAGGTGTGATGTGGTACCTCAGAGTTGTTCTGATTTGCATCTCTCTAATCAATAGTGATTTAGAGCATTTTTTCATATGATTATAGATATTTGCTGGATATTTCTTAACTACATTTTAATCTGGATCAAGCAGCACTGGGGAGTGTTGCTGCAATGTTTGATGCCTCCATATTAGAAGATTTAATGAAATTAAAGCTCATGATGCTGCACATAATCTGGAGGTTTTGGCTTTGAAGAGAAGGGAAAGGAAACATGCATTGATTAAGCACACACTATGTGCCAGGCACAGGGTTTTAAACATATTATCTCACAACAACCCTGGGAGGTAGGTATGTTATTATATCTGTGTTGTTGCGGTTGCTGGTGTTCAGTCTAATGAGTTATATCTGACTCTTCATTATCCCATTTGGGGTTTTACTGGAGTAGTTTGCCATTTCTTTCTCCTGCTCATTTTACAGATGAGGAAACTGAGGACAATAGGGTTAAGTGACTTGTCTAGGGTCATACAGGTAGTAAGTGTCTGAAGCCAGATTTGAACTCTGGAAGTTGAGCCTTCCTATCTCTCCTGCCCCAGCACTCTATCCACTGCCTGATCCCCATTTTAGAGTTGAGAAAATTGAGAAAGACAAAGGTTAATTGACTTGCTTTCAGTCACACAGCTAATAAGTGTCCAAGGCTGAATTTGAGCTCAGCTCTTCCTGAGTTAAAGGCCTGGTATCCCATCCACTGCACTACCTAATTGCATCTATGGATTGCCATTGAAAAGTTTGAAGAATATGTCTTATTCTTAATAAGACCTTAAACAGAGCTTAATTTCAGGTGTGAAATGACAAAAATCTGCCTTCCTATTTTCATTAGTGCCAAGTTAGATGCTGCCAGAGATATATAGCAGCACTAACCAACTATGAAGTCAGTATACATTCTAGCTTAGGAAGTCTAATGTGGATATAGTCACTTTCTCCCAAAGGCTTCAATCAGAGCTCATCACTTCTCTTGATGAGAGTGGATGGCATTTTTGATCAAGAGTCCTTAAGAATCATCTTGGATAATTGTCTAGATCAGAGTAGCTAAGTCTTTCACAATTGATCACTGGTACAACACTGTTGTTACTGTGTACAACAATCTCCTGGTTCTACATACTTCACCTCGCATGAGCATGTTGCAAAATTATAATCACCAAGTTTGGCCCTGCAAAAGAGATATGAGAAGATACCTTCCCGGGCTCCTACAGGTCAACATCTATTAGTGTGAGATATTAAATGTAAGATCAGATTTTTTTTTTTGTTATATGTTTATCAGTTTTGCTGATTTTTTTTTCCACCTCTTCCTCTTTTTAAGAAATATTATTTCTTATAAGGGATGGCCCTCTGGTGGCAGGGAGAAGAACACAGAGTAAAATCTAGGTGATTTAAAAGCAAAAGAAAAAACCTCTCCAAATCTCTTTAAAACATCATCAACCCTTCCCCCTAAAATCTGGAAAGAGTCTGATATCCAAGATGTATAAACAACATATAGAAATATTTAAAAACAAATGTTATTTCTCACACATAATTGGTCAAAAGATATAAGCAAACTTTTCAAAAGAATTGCAAGCTATTAGTATATGAAAGGAAAGCTTCCAATTGAGCCTTAATAAATAAGAAAGTCCTAAGGTTTCACCTTAAGCTCAGAAAATTGACAAAAAAACAAGATGGCAATAGTCCATCTTGGAAGTGTTGTGGAAAGACAGGCACATGAATGCATTGTTGATGGGGCTGTAAATCAGTGAAACTTTAGGAAGAGAATTTAGAACTGTACAAAGAAAATCACTAGGGCAGTTCAGTGTAATACAATGGAAAGAGTGCTGGGCCTGGAGATAGAAAGACTGAATGAACTTCATGAGTTAAAATCTGGCCTCAGATACTTAATAGTTGTGTGACCCTAGGCAAAGCACTTAACCCTGTTTGCTTTTGTTTCCTCATCTATTAAAAAGGGGAAAAAAAGCTGGAAAAGGAACCAGCAAAATATTCCAGTGTCTTTGCCAAGAAAACCCCAAATGGGGTCAGGAAGAGTCAGACACAACTGAAATGACTGAACACTAACCAGAAAGTCACTAAAATACCTGTACTCTGAAGGTAGTATATATCCCAAGAAAACTAATGACAAAAAGAAAGACCCTCACATACACCAAAATATTTAAAGCAGCATATTGTGATAGCAAGGAATTGTAAATAAAGTAGATGCCCATCTGCTGATAATGGCTAAACATTTGTGCTACATGAATGTAATGGAATTTTACTATGAGGTAAGAAATGATAAACATGATAAGTACAAAGTATCATGGAAAGATTTTTAGGAAATGATACGAATTGAAGTAAGCAGAATCAAGAAGACAAAAAGAATACAACAATAACAAAAAAACAATAGAAATTGAATACTGAAAAATTATAATGACCCAATGTGACTCCAAAAAAGTGATAGAAGACATTTCTCTTCACTTTTTTGCAGAGTTTGGGGATTATCCATGTGAAACACTGCATATAGCACCAAACTATGTAAAAACAAAAGATAATAAAAATGTATGTCAAAAATTATAACTGATTGATGTCAGGGAAGAGTAATCAGCTTACTAGATGAATCACAACAAAAATCTTTCCATTTCCATTGATGGGCAGTATTGAAAAATGAGTATACATTGCCAATGATGTAATTCTTCCAGTTGGATCTCCAATACATATCTTTTTCTTTTTTTAAACATATTTTTCCCAACTACCTGTAAAAACAATTTTAAGATTCTTTTTTTTCAAATTTTGAGTCCCAAATTCTCTCTCTCCCTCTGTCCTCTCCCCCCTCACTGAGAATGCAAGCAATTTGAAATAGGTTGTACATGTATAGTCATGCAAAACAATTTCCATTTAAGTCATGCTGTGAAAGAAAACATAGACCAAAAAAAAAAGACAAAAAATAAAGAAAAAGTATCTTTGATCTGCATTCAGCGTCCATCAGTTCTTCCTCTGGAGATGGACATTATCTTTCATTGTAAGTCCTTCAGAATTGCCTTGGATCATTGTATTTCTGAGAAAAGCTAAGTTATTCACCGTAGGCTGTAATACAATATTGCTGTTACTGTATATAATGTTCTCCTGGTTCTGCTCCTTTTGCTTTGTATCAGTTCATGTACGTCTTTCTGGGTTTTTCTGAAATCATCCTGCTTATCATTTCTTATAGTGCAATAGTATTCCATCATAACCATATGCAACAACCTGTTTCCTTATTCTCCACTTGATGGATATCCCCTCAATTTCCAAATCTTTGACACCACCAAAAGAGCCGCTATAAATATTTTTGCACATATGGGTCCTTTTCCTTTTTTTTTTTTTCTTTTGGTGTATATAGACCTACTAGTGGTATTGCTTGGTCAAAGGGTGGAGCCTATGTCTTTTTTTTTTCTTTTTGGTGAGACAATCAGGGTTAAATGACTTGCTTATGGTTACATAGCTAGTAGAGCATATATCTTTCTTTAAAACATATCTTTTTTAACTGACAGTCATTAAAATCAAGTATTGAAATAAACTGAACTTGAATAGTTCAGAAATACAAACTGCTATTCACAAAATATTAAACAAATATTTTCTAAAATGAAGTATATTACATTATGTTGCTAGCAAAATACTAGCAAAATTAATTTATAATGTAGCAATTTATAATAGTTTATCGAAACTGAAGTTGTTTGTACCATTAAGAAATAGATCTATGATCCACACAATGACCAATCATGATTCCAAAGAACAGATGATAAAAAACGTTATCCATCTCTTGACAAAGATGGAGAGAGTAAATACAAAGAATGAGACCAGGTCAATATGGGGATTTGTCTTGTGTTACTATGCTTATTTGTTACAAGGTCTTTTTTGTCTTTTCCTTGGAGAAAGGAGAGGTGGAGCAAAGAAATGCGTGATCATTGTTTAGATTATTTTTTAAAAGAAATTTAAAATATTTAAAAATATTGTGCATTTTACCATTTCGTAAAGTACATGTATATCATTTATAAATAAGTATATATGATGAAGTTGCATGAAAAAAGTGATATGTGAACAAAATTTCAGGGACCAATTCCTTGGAAATATAGATTGTATATTTTTCACATTTGAACAATATTCATTCCATCTGCTAAGTCACTCCAACCTGGGAAGCAATAAAGCTTGGACTCAAGCACTCTGTGAGAAGGGTAAGGCCTGAGGAAGATGACCAGTCTAAATGTTTGCAAGCTAATAGTTCTCTAATGGTGAACAGAGATATTAAAGTTTTTTGAGAAGCCATCCTAGGCTGTGTCCTAGATCCTCTTCTTTATCCTTATTTTGTGTGTTCATTCATGTGTGACACACACACGCAGATATACACTTACATAGGCATATATGTATATATGTATGGACACATGCACATACACACATATTAGCATATGTGCTAATAATTAGCATATATTATCATTTGGAAATATTAGCATTATTGCTAATAATGATGACAACACTGCCCTTTTGTAGCCTTTAAGGTTTGCAAAGTGCTTTACATTCATTATCTCATTTGATTCTCACAACATTGCTGCTTTGCTCCCACTTAAATATAATCGTAGTGCTTATTTACATGTACTTTGGGGAAACTGACCTCTGTCTTTAACGTGATAAGAAAACTCTGTCCATGAACATTCTTTTTGACAAAATACCTTTCCTCAACCTCAGTACTGGCTACTTACCTCTTATGACAGCATTTCTAACACTGATTATTTCAGTCTTTTATCTCTTTTCCCAGTTTTCTAGGTGTGACCTGAAATTCATTTCATTAGCTTTTCTCTTATTAAGCTCTTATTATTTGTGTTTTGTAACAAGCTTTCATATAATTGTTAATAGCTTGACATTCTTTAAAAATGCAGATAATACCTTATACCATATATCAAAATAATTTCCAAATGGCTTATATGTAAAAGGCTACATCACACACACACACACACACACACACTCTTGAGGAAAATGGAAAGAGGTAACTTTTATAATTTTGGCTAATGAGAATTGGTAAACATATAGGGATAATGGTAATCATAACAAATAAAATGCATAACTTTCATTACATGAGATTAGGTTTGTACAGAAACAAAATCAAGACAGCCAGAATGCAAAGAAAAGATGTTGATAGGGTGAAATAGTCTTTGCTTAACCAATCCTGGTAAAAGTTTACTTTTCAAAATCTGTAAATATTTACATAAATCAGGTTTTCCCTGTGATGAGGATATTGGACTGGATGATCTCTAAAGTTCTTTCCAGTTCTAAATATATGATCCTATTATTCTGCTCTGGAGAGCATTTAAAAATAAAGAAATATTTAACTTAGCCATCCCACTATTGAGTTTATGCCCCATCTTGACCCCAAGAAAAAACCAATAGGTACAAAAATCATAGCAGTATAATTTGTAACAAAAAGCTGAAAGCAAAGCATGTGCTTAACAGGTGGGAAACTCTTGGAAAAATTATAGTCCATGTCCTATCTCTTCCAGCACTAGGTTTACAGAGATCAGATTCAACCTCCGATCTCCTCAAAAATTCTATCTTTGGCCAGTACTCTCAGTCAGAGTTTCTCCCTATGACTCTCACTCAATGAATCAATAAGAGTTTATTAAGTATCATCTCCATGCTAGGCACTATCCTAGAAACAAGATAAAAGTTTACAAAGTATTAGGGGATACAACATTTTCACAGATAAGAAAATATAAGACACAATAAAAATAAAGTTTTGGGAGAAAAGAGTTATCAACTGGTGGAATCAGAAAAAAAGACCCTTGAAGACTTCCTAGATTCCTCCCAACTACATGCAATTTCTCCTTCAACTACTCTAAAAGCACCCTGATTCCTTATATTCACTTATCCTATTCTAGTTTGCATTGTAGTTGTTTATTTAAAAATTGTGGAAGATGGTATAATTGAGGAGAGAGCTCACTGGGATTCCCCAATGTCATCCCAATGTCAAATAAAGAGCAAGTAGAATTTAACTCAGGAACAGCTAAGTGGTGCAGAGGATAGAGTGCCAGGCCTGGAGTAAGAAAGATCTGAGTTCAAATATGACCTCAGACACTTACTATCTGTGTGACCCTGGGCAAATCTTTTAAACCTGTTTGCCTTAGTTTCCTCATCTGTAAAATAAAGTAGAGAAGGAAATGGAAAACAGCTCCAGTATCTGCCAAGAAAAGCCCAAATGGGGTAACAAAGAGATAGACATGACTGAAAAACATGGGAGCAGCTAGGTAGTATAATGGATGGAGTGCAGGGCCTGGAGTCAGGAAGACTGTTCTTCCTGACCTCAAATCTGACCGCAGACACTAGCTGTGTAGCCCTGGACAAGTCACTTAATCCTGTTTGTCTCAGTTTCTCATCTGTTAAAAAAAAGAGAGAGCTGGAGAAAGAAATGCCAAACCACTCCAGTATGTTTGCCAAGAAAATCCCAAATTCGGTCACAAAACATCAGATGTGACTGACAATCAATATCAGCAACAACTCTAATTGTGGTGCTAATCCTCCTCTGGTCTTATCTGTTAAACCCAAGAGTTTCTACATTATGGCATGTATTTATACATGCATTTTAATTGGGGTAATATGGTGGGCTCAAAGTCCACTGAAGTAAATGTCTCTCCTCTACCCCTGCTTGTAAATAAGCCCACCTAACTCCCCTATGAATGGTAAGTTGTGTTGAATCATCTTTATAGGGTCCACTTCACTCTCTAGGCTTATCCTATAAACATACAAGTGTTCTAGTTCCTGAACTACCCTATATGGGTTAGCCTTCCATTAGTTTGGTCAATTGTGTGTCCCTTTAACAATAAGGTTTCTCAACTGAGCATCATCTTGTTGAAGATCTTGACAATAAAATTAGCAATCACTTGCTTTTGTAAGACCTCTTCTGAGCAAAAAGTGTGGCCAATTGAAAAACTTCTTTCAGTCTCTCTCTCAAATACATTAAGTGGTTGTGAATTTTTGTATCATGCTTAACCTCTGAAACTCCAAAGCAGAATTCAATATGTAGGCATCATTCTTCCTTAATATAAGCATATATGATATAAAGCTAGTATGATCATTCCTAATGGATTTGTTCACTTGTGCTAGAAGTCCCTCATGTTGACACTGCTGGATTTTTGTTTTGATCTCAGAGTTTCTAATATGTTGGATAGAGTGCAATTGAAATGCTCAAGCTGTGGATCTCCTTGTGAATGGTAAGATGCAGTTGTTAACTTCTTGATCTGTGCCAAAGTTAGCATTTCCTTGAGAACCTTGCTCTCAAAGTCTCTGCCATTGTCAGAATAGATTCTGGCAAATTCATGTGCTTAGAAATACTTTTCGGGGGCGGAGCCAAGATGGCGGAGTAGAAAGACGCACATACACATAGCTCTGAACCCACAACCCATAGAATGGCTACAGGGAAGTAATTCACGGCGAATTCCGCACCCAGAGGCCACGGAACATTGGAGCAAGGGAGATTTCTGTTCCAGAGAGACCTGCAAACCTCTCGCGGGGGGTCCTTCGCGCTGCGGACTGGGCGCCGGGACTGGGAGCTGAGTGCAGCCCTGCCGCGGCTGCGGCACCAAGAGGAAAAGATCCGAGCAGGCTTCACAGACAGGATCTCCAGCGGCCACGCGGGTCCCTCCACCCACAGAGGGATCTGCAAACCTCTCGCAAAAGGTCCGTCGCGCTGCAGACACAAAGCCCAGCCCAGACCTGCTGCGGCCACGGCTGCAGCACCGAGAGAAACAGATCCAAGCAGGCTTCAGGGACTGGATCTCCAGCGGCCGCACAAGTCCCTCCACCCACAGGTGACAGGGGTGGGTGAGAGAGTCTCTTTGGCGGGTCGAGAGGGGAGTGGGGTGCCCCCATAATTCCGGCCCCCCCGGGAGGTAGAAGCTGAGAGGCGGCTGCAGACACGGGCTCCCCAAGCGGGCAGAGCTTGAATCCATAGCGGAAGGTCTGCGCATAAACCCCCTGAGGGAACTGAGCCTGAGAGGTGGCCCTGCCCCGATCTCAGCACCAGATCATAATCTCATACTGAATAGCAGCCCTGCCCCCGCCAAAAGCCCTGAGGCTGGAAGCAGCATTTGAATCTCAGACCACAAACACGGGCTGGGAGGATCAGGAGGTGAGGTGGGTGTGAGGAAAATATTCAGAGGTCAAGTCACTGGCTGGGAAAATGCCCAGAAAAGGGAAAAGAAATAAGACTATAGAAGGTTACTTTCTTGGTGAACAGGCATTTCCTCCCTTCCTTTCTGATGAGGAAGAACAATGCTTACCATCAGGCAAAGACACAGAAATCAAGGCTTCTGTGTCCCAGCCCACCCAATGGGCTCAGGCCATGGAAGAGCTCAAAAAGAATTTTGAAAATCAAGTTAGAGAGGTGGAGGAAAAGCTGGGAAGAGAAATGAGAGACATGAAGTCAAAGCATGAACAGCAGATCAGCTCCCTGCTAAGGGAGACCCAAAAAAATGTTGAGGAAATTAACACCTTAAAAACTAGCCTAACTCAATTGGCAAAAGAGGTTCAAAAAGCCAATGAGGAGAAGAATGCTTTCAAAAGCAGAATTAGCCAAATGGAAAAGGAGATTCAAAAGCTCACTGAAGAAAATAGTTCTTTCAAAATTAGAATGGCACAGATGGAGGCTAATGACTTTATGCAAAACCAAGAAATCACAGAACAAAGAGAGAAGAATGGAAAAATGGAAGATAATGTGAAATATCTCATTGGAAAAACAACAGACCTGGAAAATAGATCCAGGAGAGACAATTTAAAAATTATGGGACTACCTGAAAGCCATGATCAAAAGAAGAGCCTAGACATCATCCTTCATGAAATTATCAAGGAAAACTGCCCTGAGATTCTAGAACCAGAGGGCAAAATAAATATTCAAGGAATCCACAGAACACCGCCTGAAAGAGATCCAAAAAGAGAAACTCCTAGGAACATTGTGGCCAAATTCCAGAGTTCCCAGGTCAAGGAGAAAATATTGCAGGCAGCTAGAAAGAAACAATTCAAGTATTGTGGAAATACAATCAGGATAACACAAGATCTAGCAGCCTCTACATTAAGGGATCGAAGGGCATGGAACAGTATATTCCAGAAGTCAAAGGAACTAGGACTAAAACCAAGAATCACCTACCCAGCAAAACTGACTATAATACTTCAGGGGAAAAAATGGTCTTTCAATGAAATAGAGGATTTTCAAGTATTCTTGATGAAAAGACCAGAGCTGAAAAGAAAATTTGACTTTCAAACACAAGAATGAAGAGAACCATGAAAAGGTGAACAGCAAAGTGAAGTCATAAGGGACTTACTAAAGCTGAACTGTTTACATTCCTACATGGAAAGACAATATTTGTAACTCTAGAAACTGGAAGGCTCATTGTCCTGAGTTCAAATCTGGCCTCAGACACTAGCCCTGTGAGTCACTTAAACCTGTTTGCCTTGGTCTCCTCATCTGTCAATCAAACTGGAGAAGAAAATGGCAAACTGCTCCAGTACCTCTGCCAACTGAACTGCTAACTGAGAACACCCAAATGCCCAGATGTACTCCACCTTTAAAAGACCTTCACTGGACCTTTTCATCCTTAAGCTAGCCTCTTTCCTCCTTTTCACAGCTAATTTCCTAGGAAAAGCTCCCTCTACTGGATGGTCTCTCCTTTCCCCATCCCCTGTTCCCTTCTCCACCTTCTGCAAATTGTTCCAGAAGCTAAAAGCAATGGTTTTCCTATTTCTAGAGACTTTAGGCTAGGGTATGTGGCTTCTACGCCTCAGTTTTCCCACCCCTGGTGTAGCCCTTTCATTGACTTTTTCCTGACTTTTCTACAGTGATTATTATGGTCAACCATCACTACATGTTGGATAAACATTTGTGCTTGGAGATCCTCTCCTATCTTGGTTCTCCTCCTGATGGGGTACAGGCTCTGGGAACCCCCCTGAAATCTCTTTGAATCTTCCCAGTTGATATGGAGTTTACCTGAGGCCATAAGCCTTTCGTTGTAGCTAAACCTAAATCTCTGTTACTTTCAGATTGCCTCCAACTACTTCCCACCCTTGATCCTATCAAAATCCCCTTCTCTTGGTCGTTGCCTGACCTCTAGGCTCCCCAGTCCACTGGCCAGTCCCATCAGGATTATCTCTGAACCCCTCCTCCAGTCACCCCAGACTTGGCCACCTCTAAATCCCTCCCACAGTCTTTCTATATATAAGATTCATTTTGCTTCCAGGAAAGTGTTCGGATTCATTCTGGCCTGCCTGTCAATACAAGCGTCGCAAATGCTCGGTGTCCTTAAGAGTCTAGCCAAAGCTGAGATTTCTTAAAAGAGTATATCCAATGTACAGGGTTTTTAATAAATTTTGTTTTTCTTTGGCTGTGGTAATCATTTAATATCATTTGAACCTCAGTAAGGACCAGAAGAAGAGCCTGGACCTAACCAACATCCTTTGTCCTCTACTCAGAGAATACCTCTTCCTATGTCAACAAGGCCGTATGGGGCTGACTTAAGAGAATTTTTATGGCCATTAAGGATGAGTACCTTAATCTGAGACACTATCTTGAATAATGGGACCTCTTCTTATCTTAATATTTTTGGACATATATTTTGTTACAGCATGTTAATGGTAAAGAAAACACAGCTATCCTGGGCGGTAATTTCAACTGACACTTTGTCAACTCTCTTATCTTGTATTTACTACCTGTTGAATTATGAAAATTCCTTTCTCATAATATGGTTAAACATATATGGAGATCAGAAATTTGAGTAACATAGAGACCCTGTGTTGGGATTGTTCTAAAACATACTTAAGGCTGATAATTCTTTTATCAATCAGAATTCACATTTTTGGCTCCTTGTGCATGTTTCCTAGCTTCAACTGGCTTTAAGGAAATAAACTATGAATTTATATGCAAAAAAAAAAAAAAAAAAAAGAAATACTTTTCCAATGACAACAACTATGTTTGCTTTCTATTTCCTGGTTGGGTACACGTCTGCATGCCTGGTGAAGTGATCTGTCACCACTAAGAAATGACATACTTATACTATCTCCTTCCAAAGATACGAAGTCAAGGCAGACAATTTCCAAAGCTTTGCTTTTATTTATATTCACCAAAAATGCAGCACACATTATCAGAACTTTTCTTCTCACACACTAGGTACAAGTTTCACACTTCTTAGTATGTTACCTATAATAAGGTCTATTTCTTAGTATTTCCAGGGTTTTCTCTTGACCCACATGTCCAATAATCCTATATGACTTTGGGGGTCAAAGTAAACTATGCTGTAGGTCAGGGGTGGGGAACCTGCCACCTGGAGGACACACTTGAGGACCTAGAGGACCACATGTGATCTCCAGGTGGCAGGTTCTCCATCCCTGCTCTAGGTACAGTCATTATCAGAAACAACATTCTGCTGCATATTTCTTACTTCTGCATTTATCTCAATAACCAAATGCCTTCAAATGACTGAAGCCTAATTTTTTGGTATCACTTTTTTGCATCTCTGCCTGCATCAACTTTCTCAGTCCATCAGTATCTATTTACTCTCATTACCAGTCATGTACATGCAACTGAAACAAAAAAGGTTGGTTCAATGAAATGCATTTAACATAAACTCCTAATGAAAATACCAAGCTCTCAGCTACTGTTCCACCAGGATTTTAGTCTGCTCTTTGGGTATCACATAGAGATTTCATACCTTCTTTTGCATCACAATATTTCTGAGTCATGTGGCCTTCAGGTCAGAGTCTTCTTTGGCCCTATAACATATGTGAAATTAATCATTGTATAGCATTAGTATCTATTTCTTTCATGTAACATCCAATTTGGCACAGATTAAGAACTGTCTGTAGATGATTGTCAATCTACACTTGGAATTTTTCTCCACAGAGTTTTCAAACTTCTCAGTGATATCCCATTTCAAAGCCACAAATATCAGCTTATGAATAAAGTACTAACTTTCATTGTTAGTTAGTCATCTGCTGGCAGATACGTTGATTTCTGGAAATCATCATTCCCTCAGTAAAGGACAGCTCCCAAGAGCTCCTGGAAGGATTTTTTGCACAGGAGAGACAGAAAAAGCTTATTTAGATATGCATAGGTCAACACTGGTACATGAGTAAGGCAGCTGATCAACTTTGAAAAGTTGTTCACATTGGTACATCCGTGGATTTTCAAAAGACTTTTTGGGTTTCAGAGTAATTTGCCATTTCTTGCCTTTCACATCTAAGTGTCTTCAATCGTATGCACAAGTGTGTTTATTCAGTTGTGGTAGATGAAAGATGAAATGACTGAAGAAACAAAGGTTTGTGCTTCAGAGAATATCAATTTACTAAGCAATGCATTCCAGTCACGTGACAAATCAGGAATAGTGGACTTCCTCAGCTTTGACCCTGGAGTCTGAATAAAAGGGGAGACAGATTTTCATGAATTAAAAACAATTAATCAAATAAACTTATTAGTTAAAACAAAACAATTAACCAGGATACAAAATTAATCTGATTTCTAATTGGGTGAAAGATTAGGGACTTTACTAGCTGGGAGGGGGAAAGCAAACAGGTATAAAAAAAAATGTCCCACTCCCCCTAAAAGTCTGCATTCAATCAAAGGAATATGGAAACAATAGCTGATTGACCAGCATGGGGTCATTTTTCAGATAAGACATATCGGTTGTTTGGGATGTATAACAGTGCGAAAACTCCTTGCATTAATCTTTGCATCTAACTGAGTTTCTGGTCAGCATAACTTAGATGCTTAGTTAAGGGTCTCTTTCGATGCTTGATGCTTCTGATGCTGTTTGTTCTTGAAGAGGATGTTAGGAAGGTGATGCCATGACCTGAAAGTGAATTGGTTATAAGTGAGGGAGGGTTGTGCAAAGTCACCAGGTTCACTTTCTCCTCTGGAGACATCTCAGTCCAGTGGCCAGATATAAATCAGGACAACTGGAGAGCAGCAGATGGGGTGGTCCAGCTTCCCAGCCACACGGTGCTAGGTTCAGACAATTCAATAAAGCTTTCTTACAATTTCCACAATTGAATAAAGTTTTGTCCCAAGACAGAAATTCGACTAAACCCATAATTGAATTAAAAAGGAATGGAGCTAGATCCAGAATTGAGTCTCCCCATGGATCACTTATACAAATCTATAAGATTTCTCATATATTCATAATCAGAATTACATAAGTCAGGCTACAGATCAAACTACTTAAAGGGCTCACAATGGACAAATTTTGAGAAGGGAGATTTACATGTCACCAGGGTAATCAAAGACTACGAAACAAAAGACCAGCCAATATAATAATGAACATCACTATTAAATAACATCAAGCCTCCTTGTATCCTAGTAACCTACTTCCAATGTCCATTTAAATAGTCAATTCCTCTTGTCTTAAGTCCCAAATGTCCCGCAATAGTCATCTGCTCCTTGAAAATATCTTCTCTTGGACATTCTGGAATAGGGCTTATTCTTAGGGCAAATCTGAAGGGTCCTCTGCTTCTCTGGTTCCAAATCACTTGTAAAGGTTTCTAGGGAATTCTAATAAAAGATAATACAATTTAGTAAAATCTCTTAAATTTGGTACTCTGAACCTGAAACTTTTTATAGGCTGTATACTATACTATATACTATATACCACTTGCTATTTCTATCTTTACCTAAGCCCTGTACCTGATATGAAAATCTATATAAGAATGTAAGAATTCATGAGTACGTAACTGTAAAATAAAGTCTTCTTTCTTTTACAATTGTCAGACAAGATATTTTAGAAATGGGGGAACAATTTCACTTTCTTTATAATTATCAGTAAAATTTTATATGTAAAATATTTAATTTTGAATTTTGAAAATTTATTACTAAATTTTGAAAACTATTTTGAAATTTGAAAACCTATTACTAAAACACAACCAAAGCCTGAATTTCCATGCTGGTTACATTTAGAAGTCAGGCATATATACATGAATATAGTTATATAGAAAAAAAAACTAATGCTGTTGATTTCTTAAAATCTACTATTCTGGAGGGGCAGAGCCAAGATGGCGGAGTAGAAAGACACACATACGCTACCTCCGAACCCACTGCCCATAAAATACCTGTAAAAAAAAGAACCACGGGCGAATTCTGGAGCAGCAGAAACCACAGAACAGAGAGGACGAGATTTCTGCTCCAGAGAGCCTGAAAACCTCTCGCAAAAGGTCCCTCGCGCCCCGGACCCGGAGCAGAGCCCAACCCTGCCTCGGCGGTGCAGCGCCGAAAGGAGCAGATCTTAGCAGGCTTCAGGGACAGAATCTCCAGCAGCCGCGCGGGTCCCTCCACCCACGGGTGACAAGGGTTGGTGAGAGGGTCTCTTTGGCGGGTCGAGAGGGGAGTGGGGTGCCCCCATAACTCAGGCCCCCTCGGGAGGCAGCAGCGGAGGCGGGAGCAGACCGGGGATGTCCAAGCAGGCAGGAGCCTGGATCCATTGTTGAAGGTCTCTGCATAAACCCCCTGAGGGAACGGAGCCTGTGAGGCGGCCCTGACCCAACCTGAGCACCTGAACTTGATCTCACACTGAATAGCAGCCCTGCCCCCGCCAAAAGCCCTGAGGCTGGGAAGCAGCATTTGAATCTCAGACCCCAAGTGCTGGCTGGGCGGATCTGGAGGCTAGGTGGGGGTGGAGAGGACACTCAGAAGTCAAGTCACTGGCTGGGAAAATGCCCAGAAAGGGAAAAAAAATAAGACTATAGAAGGTTACTTTCTTGGTGAACAGGCATTTCCTTCCTTCCCTTCTGATGAGGAAGAACAATGCTTATCATCAGGGGAAAACGCAGAAGTCAAGGCTTCTATATCCCAGCCCACTCAATGGGCTCAGGCCATGGAAGAGCTCAAAAAGGATTTTGAAAATCAAGTTAGAGAGATGAAGGAAAAACTGGGAAGAGAATTAAGTGACATGCAAGCAAAGCATGAAAAACAAGTAAACACCCTGCTAAAGGAGACCCAAAAAAATTCTGAAGAAATTAACACCTTGAAAACTAGCCTAACTCAATTGGCAAAAGAGGTTCAAAAAGCCAATGAGGAGAAGAATGCTTTCAAAAGCAGAATTAGCCAAATGGAAAAGGAGATTCAAAAGCTCACTGAAGAAAATAGTTCTTTCAAAATTAGAATGGAACAGATGGAGGCTAATGACTTTATGAGAAACCAAGAAATCACAAAACAAAACCAAAAGAATGAAAAAATGGAAGATAATGTGAAATATCTCATTGGAAAAACAACTGACCTGGAAAATAGATTCAGGAGAGACAATTTAAAAATTATGGGCTTACCTGAAAGCCAGGATCAAAAAAGAGCCTAGACATCATCTTTCATGAAATTATCAAGGAAAACTGCCCTGAGATTCTAGAACCAGAGGGCAAAATAAGTATTCAGGGAATCCACAGAATACCGCATGAAAGAGATCCAAAAAGAGAAACTCCTAGGAACATTGTGGCCAAATTCCAGAGTTACCAGGTCAAGGAGAAAATATTGCAAGCAGCTAGAAAGAAACAATTCAAGTATTGGGGAAATACAATCAGGATAACACAAGATCTAGCAGCCTCTACATTAAGGGATCGAAGGGCATGGAATAGGATATTCCAGAAGTCAAAGGAACTAGGACTAAAACCAAGAATCACCTACCCAGCAAAACTGAGTATAATACTTCAGGGGAAAAAAATGGTCTTTCAATGAAATAGAGGATTTTCAAGTATTCTTGATGAAAAGACCAGAGCTGAAAAGAAAATTTGACTTTCAAACACAAGAATGAAGAGAACCATGAAAAGGTGAACAGCAAAGAGAAGTCATAAGGGACTTACTAAAGTTGAACTGTTTACATTCCTACATGGAAAGACAATATTTGTAACTCTTGAAACATTTCAGTATCTGGGTGCTGGGTGGGAGTACACACACACACATGCACACACGCACACATACGTAGAGACAGAGTGCACAGAGTGAATTGAAGAGGATGGGATCATATCTTAAAAAAAAAAATGAAATCAAGCAGAGAGAGAGAAATATATTGGGAGGAGAAAGGGAGAAATGGAATGGGGCAAATTATCTCTTATAAAAGAGGCAAGCAAAAGACTTTATAGTGGAGGGATAAAGAGGGGAGGTGAGAGAAAAACATGAAGTTTACTCTCATCACATTCGACTAAAGGAAGGAATAAAATGCACACTCATTTTGGTATGAAAACCTATCTTACAATACAGGAAAGTGGGGGATAGGGGGATAAGCAGGGTGGGGGGGATGATGGAAGGGAGGGCATGGGGAGGAGGGAGCAATTTGAGGTCAACACTCATGGGGAGGGATAGGATCAAAAGAGAGAACAGAAGTAATGGGGGACAGGATAGGATGGAGGGAAATATAATTAGTTCTTACACAACACTACTATTATGGAAGTCATTTGCAAAACTACACAGATTTGGCCTATATTGAATTGCTTGCCCTCCAAAGGGAAGGGGTTGGGAGGGAGGGAGGAAGAGAAGTTGGAACTCAAAGTTTTAGGAACAACTGTCGAGTACTGTTCTTGTCACTAGGAAATAAGAAATAAAGGTAAAGGGGTATAGGATGGAGACAAGGGCAGAGAGGGATGATAGAAGAGAGGGCAGATTGGCAGACAGGGGCAATTAGAATGCTTGGTGTTTTGGAGTGGGGGGAGGGGAAAAAAGGGGAGAAAATTTGGAACCCAAAATTTTGTAAAATTGAATGTTAAAAGTTAAAAAAATAAAAAAATAATCTACTATTCTGGTTACTTAGAAAACTTCTACACTACATCTTTGTCTTATTAGTTTGTCTAATTCCCTCTTTTGAAGGATAGTATCCCCTATCTTACAATCTGAGCACAAATACAGGTAAAAGTTGTGAAATTTTTCATATTTACATCATATTTTAGTAACTCAAAGATGTTCTAGTATCCATCTATTAATCAGTAAACTTAGTATGATACTTTAAAAACTTCTACTGTTCATCTGCTCTGATTATAGAAATTTGCTATAAAAGGAAAAGGTGGAACATAATCATAACAACATCAACACCCATCCCCTCAGGGGAACAGACTGACCTGATCTACTACCATAACAGAGAGAAAAGACCCTTAGCTCTGTTTGATCCCAGACACGAATCATATCTGATAGCCAACTGTGTACTCACAAGGTATCCAAAGCAAGGTCAGGATTAACAGGTTGGGAAATTTTCTGTTCAGAAAGGAAATAACACAATGGGGAAACTGAATCAAGAGCATCTTACTTTAAGCCATGCCAAGGTCATCCATTCCACTTTTTCCAGGGACAAGCATCCAGCTGTCACAATTCTCAGACTACAGCACAAACCATTTTCTTCTCTTGGCTTCATGACAATTCAGACAACCATTCCTATAACCCAAACTCAATAGTAAACTCTAGTCCTAAGAATTTTTACCTCGAACAGCAAAATTTCATTAATGACAATTTAGGGGTTGGATACTATTAATTTTCCCATGTTTCCCTAACAGTTACATTTCATTTATTCTTTACCTATAAATTAAAACTAATCACATTATGGGGTTTCAGATGTGCAGCAACTACCTGATAGTTGACTCATATTGATATATTGAAATTATATCCTTAAAGCACCTTGTTCACTTTCATAATTTTTATAAGTGATTGTCAACAATTTTCAAATACTCACTATTTATTATAGTAAACTACTACTTCTCTTCCTCCTCCTCCTCCTCCTTCTTCTTCCTTTCTTGTTCTGGTTCTTCTTGTTCTTCTCTTCCTCCTTCTCCCCCTCCTTCTCTCTTCCTTTTCCAAATTGCTGGTATATTGAGAGCAGATCTTTAGTAATATCACCTTTTTAGAATTGTAAATAGCACAGCTGGAATTCTATCACCTCCTAGCCTTATTGGTAGCAAAGCTTCCGAAGCCCACTTGATTTCATTTACGTAGTACTTACCATGTGTTAGTCATTGTATAAAGCACTTCACAATTATGTTATTTTGATCCTCACAACAACCCTAGGAAGTGGACACTATTAGTATTTTCCTCTTTACGCATTTGGAAACTTGGGTAAATGGAGATAATTTCCTTAAGATCACATAGCTAATAAATTTCTGAGACCAGAGTATAACTCAGGTTTCCCTGCATTTTTTTGGCATTTAAAAAAAATTGTTCATTTGATATCATAATTAGTAGGACATATTTAAAGAGCCAAATTAATGCCTTCTGTATTCACAATGTAGCCTCTCCCTCTCCCCAGGATTTCTGGTTTTTACCCAAGGCAAAAGATGGGGAGAGATTCCAAGTGGCAACAGCATTCCCATCACCTTTCTTTGGAATTTATAAGAGTCTAAAGACTAGGGAATACAAGTATTTTCTCAGTCATTTCATCTTTTACCTGTTACAAAGTAATTTAGGGATAGCAGCATAGTTTGTAAGAAGTTTGAGATAATGAATACCTGTATAAGAAAAGTTCATAGATTTTGAAGATTCTGTAAATGTGGTCAATTCAGAAGCATTTCTATCTTCTCTGGGTCAAGGTTGAAGTCTTTCTGAGATACTTAACAGAGACTACAATTCTGGAGCTTTCAAGCGACAGATTTAGACCAGGTTTCTCTAGATGATAGAACACTTTTGTCAGTCTCTCACGTTCTTCTAGTGGGTAGTAATTTTCCACTAGACACTGAAGTCATCTAGATATACAACATTTCCAGATAACTCATGTCTTCTGTTATTTTCCCCACCAGCCACTGTATTTTCAAAACTTAAAGTACTTTATCACTCTCATTTTATAATTGAAGAACCAGACAAACAGAGGGATTTGCCTCCAAGCAATATGGAGAAGGGAAGAAAGTGTGTCTTTCCAAAGACAATGTACCAACATTTCCAGCTAATTTATGTCTACTGTTACTTTCTCCATCAGAAAGAGACT
This sequence comes from Notamacropus eugenii, assembly GCF_028372415.1. NCBI lineage: Eukaryota > Metazoa > Chordata > Mammalia > Diprotodontia > Macropodidae > Notamacropus > Notamacropus eugenii. Next base: position 172,887,679 of record NC_092876.1, on the reverse strand, counting down.
AATTTTTCCCCACCAACATGTCTTATACGTACTCCAAATGGCAAAAATCCAGCAGGATACATGAAAGCAATTTTTTCCTTATCATCTTCAGCTATAAGAATATGATAGAATCAATTGCACAGCTTCAAACCTAAGAACCACTAGCAGACATCCTGGGATATCTTGAACTCTTAATATAATGCATGAATTCTATTTTCATTCTATTGCTCAAAGTCCAGTTTTAATGATAATTGAATAATAAGAATATTTCAAAAAGTGCTTACTATGTACCAGGCACTGTGCTAAGAGTGTTACAGATATCTCACGTGATTCACACAATAACTCTAGCAGGTAGGAATTATTATTATCTCCATTTAACAGATAAGGAAACTGAGCCAAACAGAGGTCGTAACTTGCTGAGGATCACACTTCTAGAAAGTATTTCAGATCACATTTGAACTCAAGTTTTCCTGACTTCCAATGTCCATTTCAACAGCACATTTTGAGTCCCAGATGTGTCTTGTAGTCTTCTGATGCCTTGAAATCTTCTCTTGAATATTCTGGAATTGGCCTAATTCTCAAGACAAGTATGAAGTTGACTCTGCTTCTCTGGTTCCAAATCACTTGCAAAGGTTCTTAAGTAATTCTGATAAAGTCTGCCTGTAACAAAACAGTGCAATTTAGTGCAATCTCTTAAATTTTGTTCTCCAATACTGGAACTTCAGAGAATTTCAGTTTTTTTATATACCACTTAGGTGGTATATATTTTTATTATTTTTATATTTATCTAAACCTTATATGAGAATTCTTTAAAAAAATTCTTAAGGTTGTAACTGTAATCCTTCTGTCTTAAAATTATCAAACAAGATATTTTTAAATGGGAAAATAATTTCACTTTCTTTACAATTATTAATACAATTTTATATGTAAATCCTTAACCCAACTTTGGGGACTTATTACTAAAACAGACTCAAAGTCTGAAATTCCATACAACATACATTTAGCTATGATCATATACATATGCACATAGTTATAAGAAAAAACAGTCTAATCTTGTTGCTTTCTCAAAATTTACTATTGCATTTACTTAGAAAGCTTTTATCTTACATTTTTATTTTATTATTTTGTCTAATTCCCCCCTTTGAAGGTTAATATCCCCATATTATATTTTGAGCACAAATACAGATTAAAATTGTAAAATTTTCCATATTTGAATCCTATTTTAGTAACTCAGAGAAGTTCTAGTATCAATCAACTAATAGATTTAGTATTGTACTTACAAAACTTCTACTGTTCACCTGCTCTGATTATAGAAATTTGCTATAAAAGGAAAAAGTGGGACATCGTTACAACATACAGACTCATCCCCTCAGGGGAACAGACTGACCTGAAAGGGGAAGAACTCCCTTACCTCTATTTGATTCTAGGCATGAATCATATCTGATAGCCAATCATGTAGTGACAAGGTATCAAAAGTAAGGTCAGCATTAACAGGTTAGGAAATTTTCTATTCATAAAAGAAATAGCACGATGAGGAAACTGAATCAAGATTGTCTTACTTTAAGCCATGCCAAGATCATCCCCTCCACTTTTCCCAGGGACAAACAACCAACTGTCACAATTCTTAGAATATAGAACAAGTCTTTTTCTTCTTTTGGCTTCATGAAAATTCAGACAACCATTCCTATAATTCAAACTCAAAACAATAGTAAATTGCAGTCCTAAGAATTGTGACCTCAAAGAGCAAAATTTCATTAACTGCAACTTAGGACTTGAATACTATTAATTTTCTCATGTTTCCTTAACAGTTACATTTCACTTTCCCTTTACTTATAAATTAAAATGAACCACATCCTGGGGTTTCAAACATGCAACTACCTGCCAGTTGACTCATATTGCTATAATGAAGTTAAATCTTTAAAGCACCCTATTCATTTTCTTAATTTTTTATAAGTGAAAGCCAAACATTTATGAATGAAAAACCACTCTTTATTATACTAAATTTATTATTGTTGTTGTTATTGTCTATTTTAAAATAAAATATACCCCATTAAAGATTTAATAGTTTTCACATATTTATTTTTTTGCATTCTTTTAAAAACTCAATTCATAATCAAATAGCATCCATATAAAATATCCAATGCCATGTATTTAAAGCAGGAAACAACACATGACCAGTCAAATAACATCAGTTAAGCCAAATATATTCTTAAATTAACTCATATAAAATCATTAACCTTATCGCTTTTGGCACTGGATTCAAAATTACATTCAAAATCTGGTATGCAATTACATCCAAATAAAGAAATGAAAAAAAAATAGTCAACATTTATGTGGTGCTTACCAAATGTGTGCTTACTACTATGTTAAACACTTTACAAGCACTATGTTATTTTATCCTCACAACAACGCTAGGAGATGGGTACCATTTTCATTTTCCTTTTTACAGATCAAGAAACTCTTTACAGATAAGGAAACTGAGGCAAACAGAGAAAAGATAACTTGCTTAAGATCACACTCCTAAATAAATATCTGTGAACAGAATGTAACTCAGGTTTCCCTGCTTTTTTCCAGCATTTTTCCCAGTAAACTGGTAAATTTGGGAACCTGATCTGAGAAAGCTTAAAATGGTTAGAGGGGAAGGTCTCTGAACTGGGGGAGTCACAGGAGTTATCTGAGCTGGAGTGGGAGGGACTCAGAGGGTCTCTGATTTAAACAATCTTTTTTCTCATGGTCAAGGAAAGGTTAAGAAGAGGCAACTATTTAAGTTTCAGATAAATTTTAAAAATGCAACCCAGATACCTTTTTTCTTTTCTTTACCCTGGTATTGCTTTCAAACTAGCTGCCTTCCTTTGTTACACTAAAACAATAGTGTGATCAATCTTTAAGGGGAAAAATTATCTAAGTTCTGCTTACCTCTGAAATATTCACAGAATTTAATTCTTATTTTTTCCTTAAAACAAATTCTCTGGGTTCTGGCCAAAAATTCTTGAGGGTATTTCCCTCTCAGATTGGTATCTTTGTGATGTTAAATTGACCCATCTTTTGTCTCAATTCTTACCTAATAATTAGTCATTTAATGGATGTGCACCAATGCAATATTCACAGCACCTCCAGTGGCATGCATATGTCAATGCAATTCTGAATTGGGAAATACGACAGACTCTCCACATGGAAGACAGAACCAAAACGCTTATTCAGACACCAGAAAGCCAAATCCCAACACCAGAAAGTTGAATCCATCACTGCAACAAAGAAATCCATACACAATAACAATGCAGAGAGCAACAGTATCCCCAAACCTTCCTTCTGTTAGGCTTCCCACAAACTAGCTCCATTAAACAAATCACAACCAAGCTCTTCCACTCACTCTAGTGGCTGCCCCAGCTGCCTGCTTTCTCTGTCTTCCTCAGTTGTGACTACTCAGTCAGTTTCCTCTCAGCTCTGTTCCACTCTTCCTGATCCACTCTTTCCATTCTACCCCTTCAGCAAACACCTCCCACCACAGGCTCTATGTGACTCAGACTCATGTGACCCAGGTAGGTCACATGTGCCTATTAATGGGAAAGATCTTCTTATTTAAATTACCATTACAGCCTTAGACTAACTGAAACTGGGGAAGGACTTTAATTTTAAAAGGTCAAGGTCACCCACTGCCTCTTGGGTCATCACCAGTCATCCTGACTTTTGTCTTGCCACTGGATTACAATGACTCTGGAAGACAGAGTGAGGCTGATGACTTTACACAGCTCTTCCTCACTTAAATCCAATTCATATACAAATCAAGACATCACCTTCATATTGTCATTGGTCCTCTTAGAAAACAAAGGCCAAATAATAAAACAACCCCAAAACTCACTAAAATATTTCAGTATATGTTGCTAAGTGAAAATGATTAATCTCCAAAGTCCTTGATCTCCAAACTTCCAAAATCTACTAAGATGTTTTAGCAGTTTTAAAAAGCAGGAAAGTTTTCCTTTCTATGATTATTTATTTCCATAATTCCAACGTGGCTAGTGCTGAAATGGTAGAACAAAAGTATTTTGCAGGGTTTTTTTTCTTTTTTCTTACAACCTAATCTCCCACTGAAAGCTTAAAGTGGGAGTTAGTCCTGCTTACTGGGACAACTGCTTAAGTATGAAACTTCCCAGCCATACAGGGCTAGATCCAAATACTTTAGTAAGATTTTCTCCCACTTCTCACAGTTGAATGAAGTTTTCTCACAAGACAGAAATTGGACTAAATTATAAATGAACAGAAAGTAATCTAGCTCTAGAACTGAGTCACAAGATTATGTTTGTTGCTGTTGTTTGTCCTTTGTTCTCGAAGAGGATCATGACATCAAGATGATGACATGACTTACAGTTGACTGATTTGAGTGAGAGAGGGCTGTGCAGAGTTACCAGTCTCACTTTCTTCTCCTCAACCATCTGGGTCCAGGATGACTGGAGATGGCCCATAATGCAATGTGAGACCTTGGTCCTTTCAGGCTAAGGTCTTATCACATTCTCGCTTTGAGTGAGATACACCCATTCAACTAATAGACTTCTTTAAGTAGTTACTCAAGGGATCGCTCCTTTAACAACAACAACAACAAAAAAATCAAACTGGGAGGGGAAGACCTTCAGAGTTCCTGGGTAAAAGAGAAACAATTACTATTTAGTAATTGTAATGGTAATTTAAATGGTTCAGTCAGTTGCTTTCATTTTCATCACCAGTAGCTATTCCACTTAATCCCAATAATTGATTTTTCAGAGCCCTAATCTGATTGCTATACGAGTTTTAGGGGAGTGTTTACTTCACAGAGTTGGACGACCTGAGTTTGGGGAGTGTAAAAAGATTCAAATGTTGATTGCTAAAGGGTTTTTTTTGTGTATGTACCTGAATGTCTTAATGAATTAGATTTTAATTCCTTAGGCATGTCATTATCAGCTATAATCATACACTAAAGTGTGCTTTATTTGTAAGTATCTGTGGTTTCTGATGTAATTCCAGAAAGACATATCAAAGGAAGTCTTTCTTCCTCCCTGTATCCGGGACCTGAAACTGACAGAGTATCTTTCCAAAGTGCATTCAGATGCAAATATCTATAATTATGTATGGTTGTGGGCAGTTGTCTTTTCATGATACTTAACTCCCCACCATTACCTGTTGGAAATGTAGTTAGAATGTCTGTATCAACTTGTATATTAGTAACCAATATCTCTGAACAACTTATTTGTGTTACCATTGTATTTGTGAACTTTAACAATGGAAGGGCTAGGTGCTATTTGGTTGAAACCTTGGGACTGGGAGGGATGGAAATAAGGAATCAGGCAATTGGGGGTGGGGAATGGGATTTGGAAGATGATCTACAGGGGTTCAGAATCACTAGGGTGTGAAGGGAATGATTAGGTATGGGAATGTTCATCATTGAGTGGAGGGTATCACTCTTCCCAACAAAGTTGGAGATTGGGCTGGAGGCAAGTGAAGCATAAGATTGATGGGCATGGTCAGATGGTCCAACAGGAGGCCCTGCTTCACTACTCTACCTTCCAAAGGGAGAAAATTAGTTAGGAAAAGGGAGCAGTGGGAGATGGAGGTCAAACCTACCCAGCATCAGAAAGAAGATCCATTCCCCACCAACTTTCCTCTTCCTCTTCTTTCAAAGGACAGTCCCAGCAAGAGATAGAAGGCCTGAAGTCAAAGAGTAAGTTGTTCCTCTTTGCATTGGAGGTTTTCTACATCCCATCTGGGGAGATCGGGCTGGCAGCAGGAGGTAGAAGCTTCCTAGTGCTGGCACAGATAGGAGTCATTGCTTTGGGGCAGGAGGATGTCCTTTGGGGCTAATGGAAGATGTCCAACCCCTTTCTGACTTCCCTCAGGGGACAAGCTGTACACATCAGGAGATGGAAGGCTTAAGGTATGTGGTCAGAGGAGTGCTTGGACCCTATTCATGTGCTGATAAATCAAACTGTAGAAAATCATGAAACCGTGCCAATTGGGTCCGCTACAAATTTATGTTACATAATCTCAAATGGGCCCTCACTTTAGCACCACAGTTTCTGTGTATCTCACTAATCAATTCACTATCCCATTCACCAAAGTAACTTTTCCAAACTTTCATCCCTCTTCAAACCTCTAATGGCTCCCCCTCTCACCACTCCCTCAAATGAAAAACTTGCTTCATAGTTCATTAAAAAGAAAATAGAAGTGATTTCTCAAGAGCTCTCTTTTTTCCTCTCCTTATCTCACATAACTCAAGATACCTTCTCTGACTAAACAATATTCCACCCCTTTCTCACTAAGGATGTGATCCTTATTGCCAAAGCAAATCTCTCCACATGCAGAACTGATCCCATTCCATTCCATCTCCTTCAGCAACCCATCACCTCTATCTTCCCCACTTTCTCAGTTTTCCTCAGTCTCTCCCTGGCTATTGACTGCTTCCATACTGCCTAAAAACATTCCTGTGACATCACCCACCAATTCTCAAAAAACCCCTACTTCATTCGTCCATTACTGCTAGCTATTGCCCCATGTATCTCTTACCTTTTGCAGCCAAACTCCTTGAGAAAGCCATCCAAAAACAGTGCTTCCAATTCCTTTCCTTTCTATTCAATCTCTTCTTAAGTCTCTGCAATCTGGCTTCTGACTGCATAGTTCAGCTTAAACCACTCTCTCCAAAGTTACCAGTGACTTGTTTATTGCCAAATCCAGTGGCTTTTTTTTAGTCCTCATCCTTCTTGTCTATCACCCTCTTTTCCTTAATACTCTCTTTTCTCTAGGTTTTGGTGACACTGATCTCTCATCATTCTCCTCCTGTATGTCTGATCATTCCTTCTCAGTCTCCCTTGCTTGAGCTTCATATAGAATGTGTCTGATAACCATGGGTGCACACCAAGGCTCTGTCTTGAGCCCTCTTCTCATCTCTCCATATACTATTTTGCTTGGTGATCTCATCAGCTCCCATGAATTATACTATTATCACTATGCTAGTGATTTTCAGAGTTACTTATCCAGCCCTAACTGTTCTCCTGACTTCTAGTCTCACATCTCCAACTGTCTGCTAGACATCTTGAACTGGATGTCCCATAATCATTTTTATCTCAACATGTCCAAAATTGAACCTATTATTTTCCTCCCTCTATCCCCCTCCCCCAACAAATCCTCCTGCCTTGTTAATTTTCCTTTTACTGTCAAGGGCAACATCCAGACTCAAATCTACATGTTATTTTTATTCTCTCTCATCCTTCATATTGAATCTGTTGCCAAGTCCTGTCAACTTTACCTTCAAAATATCTCTTGCATCTACCTCCTTCTCTCCTAAAACACTTCTATCACCCTGGTGCAGGCCCTTATCATGCCATGCTTTGGTTACTACAATAGCCCTTTGGCTGATCTCCCTGACTTAAATCTCTCCACTTCAGTCCATTCTCTACTCAGCTGACCAAATTTTCTTTCTTAAATGAAGGTCTGACAATGTTACTCCTTCATCAATTAAATTATTTCCACTGGCTTCCTGTTACCTTTAGGATCAAATATAAAATCTGCTATTTGGATTTTAGAGCCTTTCATAATCTGATTCTTTTTTACCTTCCCAATCTTCTTAACATTTTCCTCCCCTCCCAATATTATACCACCCAGCAACACTGGCCTTTTTGTTGGTTCTCACAAAAAACAACAACAACAACAAAAAACCACTTTATTGCCCCATCCTGTGCATTTTTACTGATTGTTTACCATTCCTGGCATGTTCTTCCTCTTCTTTCTACCCTCTGGCTTCATTCAAGTCTAACCTAAAATCCTATCTTGTTCCCATTTAATCTCCGTTCCTTCTTTCTGAGATGCCTGCCAATTTCTCCTGATTATATCTTGTTTGTACATAGTTATTTCATTGTTGTGTCCACCACCACCACCATTATAAAATGAGATTCTTGAGGGTACAGATTGTTTTTATTTTTCTTTAAAGGTATCCCCAGCATTTAGCCTGGCATATAGTAAATTCAATTAAATGTTTGTTGATTAAGTGTTGATTCTGGGGCCACAAAATTATTATGCTACTAGACTACAGATATTAGAGATATTGTAGATAGACTTCTAAACCAATACCCCTGTTGAAAACAGATAAAGGAAGGAGCAGGGAGCTTGTCAGCGCTCTCTTCCTATCCCCCACAAAGGTGGAAATCACAGTCTCACTTAGAGAGAGGCGGGCCAGATTCCAGATTAGATATCTCTCCATGAAACACGTCAGCCTAGACATTCTTACATTTATATAGCAACCACACATAAAGTCTACACAGAAAAAGGATAAGATGGACAAAATGTTCTTGCTGGGCCTCTCTCTATTCTGCCTTTTGCGAGGTGAGTCATGGGATGTTGTGCTGGCGTTATTGCCCCAGAGGGTCTCTCCTATATCTGCTCCAAATCCAAGCCTTAATATCAGAAAAGGGGTGAGATATTAGAAAAGACCCCATACTTTTCCTCAAACCCTTCCCTTCCTTTGGGATCCTAGGTTTCTTCCCTTAGCTTTCCATAGGTCCACATGTCAGTTGGGAATTGAGACGCACACCAAATGTGGTTGGACAAGAGTGAGTGATCTGAAGATAATGTAACGCATTCTATGTTGCCTCCAAGGTGGGGAACCAAAGTTCCGTGGAAAGGGAAAGGAAATTGTGTGTGCTACCTGTGAAAAATTTAAAAAAGGCTCCTGTTTGGATGGTGAAGGAACCTGTATTTCGAAGAAAAAGAAAGGATGCAGAAGCCAGTCTTTCTATTCATACATTGACAAAACTGAAGGTGAGGAAGCAAGTGCATCAGACTCTGCTGCCCTTGCTTATTTGGATAGTTTAACCCATGGGTGGGTAGCTGGGGTCCCTATTACTGAATGAAGTCCCGGGAGGGGAGGGTGTAGCTACCAAGAGGAAAGGGGAGGACTAATAGCTTATCTTAATATATAACTGGGCTTCCTGACATCATCAGTGAGAGGTAAAAAATACAAATATTATTATCCTCATTTTATACATGAGGGAAATGAATCTCAGGAAGATTAAGGAACTTGATCAAAGTAACATAGTTAGGCTATGCCTGAAAATGTTCCAATTCTATGTCTATGTTTCAAATGTAGAGTGGTAGATTCTGGGGTGGGATTTCTCTAGCAGCTTATGATCTGGGGTTGAGGGAGCCTCCTCATAGATGAATGCTTCTCCCTTCCTAGGGTGGGCCTATACTCATTCTAAACTGGAATGCGTTGACACTTGCGGAGAGCCTATAGTCTTCCTGGCTTGGTTTCGTTTGGTGAACATTTGCTGTTCAGATAATAATCTATGCAATATAGGATATGCACTTGCATGATTTTTCAGCAGAAGTGGTGTGTGGTGCAGCCTGCTCAATCCCACTTCAATAAGAGCTTTTCCCCCCACCCATCCCCAAACCCTCCCCAGCTCCCTCACCCCACAGACTTCCTCACTCCTGCTCCCTTGTAGAGCCATGTCTGGCTCTGTGATTAGGGTCACATACACACAGATTGGGTTAAATGGAAGAGCCTATGTACTGCTCTGAAACTTGTCTTATGTTACCCTTTCCCTTCATTTCCAAGTAAAATTTTCTTTGCTTCAGTCGAATAAAGGTAAAAATCATTTTCCTTCATGCCTAGGTCAGGAAAGCTGGGGTTCACCAGGATACCCTTAGGAGACTGGGTAGGGTCAGGCAGAGGCCGAGGTCACTAAGCAAATCCAGGGTAAGGGTTTCTTACAAAGGAAAGCACACCTCTTATGAGTCCAAATCTGGGATTGGGCTGTGACTACTTTCCCCTTCTATGAATGAAATGTGGTTCATTTCATTTCAAGACTTTGGTCAGTCTATAGAACAGATGAAGATGGTGATCTGGGTAGAAAACAAGGGATTTCAGAGAGCCATGGAGACTAAAAGGAGTCTCTTAGAAACTGTGACCCCTGGTATCCTCTAGTCTCCTCTAGGACATTTCAAGAATGCCATTCTAACCCCTGTCCCAAAGCCTATTTGTATGGACCTGCAAGGTAGAGCCTTCATCTCTACCAATAAGGAAAGAGTTCCATTCCAATGAGCTTTGAGACAGGTTACAGCATTATGCCTGGCTGAACATCAATACCACCCACATTTCATGAATTAAACCATGGGTGGATTGTACTGAATTGGGAGGAAAAGAGGATAACTAACAGGCTAGAACACCCTGCAGGAGGAAGTACCCCCTCCTACCCCAACACATTAATGAGCAGCACCTCTAAAAGCCCTGGTATACTGATCAGTTATCAGAAACTTAGCAGTCAGTAAAGTAGCCAGTGCAGGATGATTTGGATTCACAGTGGGATGACAGTAGGAGAATGTTCTTGTACACAATCCCACCCATAAAAGGTGTGAATTAGGTACAAGTATTATAACAAGAGAACCAGAAGCCATAGGACTACTTTTGATACTGAAATTGGCACACTATAACTCTTCATTCACACATTCTTGTTATAGGAAGACTTTGTTCAACTAGCCTAGATTGGTGAACTTGGTCCAAGAAGTCCCTAGCAAAACAAGCATGTGGAGTCTGAGGATAGGAATTTTTTCAGAGAAGGAACATAGCAGAGATTCTTACTTGGGAAGTGTAGAAATTAAACAGCAGTGAAAAAAAGAGTGAAAGCATAAGAATCAGCACTAGACTTAATGCCTTCAGCCTACTGGATGAAAAGGGAAATGTAGTTATAACAACTGATTTATGTGTAACAGATAATTGCAAAGTCTAGCCTTGACATATTAAGAAAGTGTCTTACTTAGACATTCTCCTATCTTAGAAACCACAATATCTAGGTCCCTAAAACTCAGTGTACCCAAGAGCAGACCAATATTTGATTTATCCAGTCCTAACAGAACTATTTTTATCTTTTCTAGAGACTTACAAGGAAGGTAACTTTTCTTTATCTCTGGTCAAGTTCAAGGATAACAGAAAGATTCTGTCCCATTTTTCTGCGTCACATTAACATTAGATGATAGAATATGAGAGAGAGAAGAGATCGTAGAAATTATTTATTTTGACCCATTCAGACCCTCTCATACAATCAAAATTTCAGAGTTGTAAGGGCACTCAGAAACCACATCAACCAACTGGCACCCAAAAAGAATCCTCAATACAACACACCCGACAAGTCGTTAAGTTGACATGGAGCCATTTTTTGAAGACACCTGTGAGGGGAACAAACAAATTGCTAAGTTTGTTCCTCTTTTGCACAGCTTTAATTCTGAGGAAATTTCTTAATAGCAAGCCAAAATTTGCTTCCTTAGAACTTCCAAATATTCCTCCCAGTTCTTTCCTTTGTGGCTAGGTGATGCCATGAATAGAGCACTGGGTTTGGAATCAGGAAGACTCATCTTTATGAATTTAAATTTAGCTTCAGACATTTACTAGCTGTGTGACCCTGGGAAAGTCACTTAACTTTGTTTGCCTCACTTTCCTCATCTGTAAAATGAGCTGGAGAAAGAAATGGCAAACCCCTCCAGTATCTCTGCCAAGAAAATCCCAAATGGCATCATGAATGTACAACAATAACTACAATTCCTCTTCTACATGACAGCCTTTCAAGTACTTGAAGATGGTTACCTTGAGTTCTCTGAGCCCTCTCTTCTTCAAAGTAAACATCCTGATAGCCTTTCACTGATATTAATATGACATGAAATTGAGACCCTTCACCATTTTAGTTGACATTCTCTTATTAATCTCCTTTCTAATGTAGCACTGGAAGCATCCCCCCAACTTACACAGTGAGTCCCTGCTGCAAGGATTTAAGGTACCATAGGACTGTTCATCCACTTAAAACCATAAATCATTGTCATCATTAAATGTGTTTATGTTTATACTTCATCAGAAGGCAGAATTAGCTCAAAATAAATGTAATGGTATAGTAATAAAAGTGAAAATAAAACATTTCCCTCATGAGCTGGGGTGACACAACATCGGGGGAAGAGTGAACACTCCTGGGCATTGTGCAAGGAAAGGCGCTTACGTAGAGAATATATGTGCTCCAACACACAAGCATGGAGCCTGCTTCCAACGCAACAAGTTCACCAATCTCTGATGTCATCAAACTGATTCCCATTGTTATCTTTGGTATGTAGTCTCAATTGGATATACAGTCTTCAAAAGATCTACAGCATCTCACTTTGTCTCTGCCAGATTATCGTTCTGTGATAGTCTCACATGGCCACCAAGTGATAGTTCTCCACTGACCCTAAAGTTACTCCCAGATACGTCTCTAAATGTGTGGAGCTTCAGACCTTAACTGAAGTTCTTATTAAGGTGCAATGTCTTCTCTCCAAAAAGGAAAGTTGACTATGTCATCACTCTTTTACTTTGCAAAGTCCAGCTCTTTTAGAAAAACAAAGTTCTGTCATCTCCAGGCATCAGACAAGGCGGAAAAATACCTTTTCTTTCATAGGGTGGAAACATAAAGTTGTGGGGACACTTAAAAAAAAGAGTTAAAGTAGAGCTGTCTGTTTCTCTAACCCCTCAACTCCATAGCAATATTCCGCAATCCAGAAAACAAGTTCTTTGGAAGACACAACTAACTTGTGCCTTTAGGATACAGTATACCTTGGTTCCATGGTCACTGAGGGCATAGACATTGTCAATATCCTCAGTCTGACTTAAGGTTAGATATTCCTCAGGACTCCATGATTAATTTACAATTTTAGCCAGTAAATATAGGTTTAGAAAATACACTTCTGTCAAACTTCCAAAAATTCTGAGTCTGAACACTCCAATTTCTCCCTACAAGACTTTTAGTCTCCCTTGAAAATGAATAGGAGGAGAAAATGACCCAAGAACAAAGCCAGTTCCACAAGATAAGGTCATTTTTTCCTCAATCTGACTAGCTGCATTCTATATTATTCTACTTATGTGTGACCAGCAAAGAGTCTGCCCTACATCTGAATGCATTAATATTCCCTCTCTGAGGAGAAATAGAAACAGGAACTGAGAGCACCCTGACTAGAAAAGCAGCCCATAAGAACACCTTCTCAAGATTTGAGGTTGATACACATATCTTGAACTTTGAAAGAACTGTTCCCTTAAATAGGAATGCTCACCTGAAATGAGGAATTATCAGACTCCTGAATAAGAGTCAACCCTAATGAGGATGCTCAGACCTTCCTAGATACCTACCATTCTTCTAAAACAGAACCAGAAAATGAACTTTCCAAGGCTCACAGTTCATCCAGAGGCATTATTGCTGAAAAGGTTCAACACTGGGATAACTTGCTCCATAGTGACCATTTGGAAGGATTGCCTCCTGAAAATCCAGATGAAAAACATCATAAAGTGAGGCAGGACTTTCAAAGTTCCTCAATAGGGAATAAGTCAATGAAAGAGAAATCATCCAAAAGCCTCTTGACTTTCCTCTTCACCACTAGGTCTCAAGACACAGGGTTCAAAGCCTAGAGCTAACCCATCTCCAAAACTCAATGCTAATTATTCATCCTTTCTGACCTCACATTTAGAACTGAAGAAATTCAACATACCTACACATCCTATTATTATACTTTTAGATGCTTTTAAGATCTGCTCTCCTCTGAATACTGGAGATCAACATTTGTCCTCCAGAAGGACATCAATGCAATAAGAACACTGTGTCATAACTGAAGTTACCTTATTCCATACCCTTGAAAAGATTAACAGGACCCTATTAGGAGTTTCCACACACCCTATTACAATATCCACATTTCCATACATACATACAATATACATACAAACACACACACATACACACCAAATATTCCTTACATGTGCCAAAGGAAAATAGATTTTGTTCATCATGTAGCAGTTGTCTCTCATAGGCCTCATTTTTCTCATCTTCCTAGAAAGTGTCATCAGAAAAAAAGAATCACAAGAGTGTTTATCTCAGTAAAGACACAACCCTCTCTTTCCCTCCCTTAATGCTTTCTGAACAGCTGACCCCATTTACTTCCCCTTCAAAACCTTATAAAAGTATGTATAGATTCTGGGGGCAGTAGGAGTCATATGGTGCTTTAAGGGATTGGGTAACACACAATCATAAATTCTGGAGCTAGGAGGATCTATAAAGATCCATGTCTAGTTTCCTTATTATTTAGAAGAAAAAACTGAAACTCAGGGAAATCAAACACATCGTGTGGAATAATATTCTATTACATTTATTTACCACAATTTGTTCATGCATTCCCTAACTGATAAGCAACCATTTGTTTTTATATCTTTTCTAGAATAAAAAGGGTTACACAATGTTTTAGTACATACAGGTCCTTCTTTCTTTATCCTCCTTGGTATATAAGCCTACCAATCATAGCACTGGATCACAGGGTTTGCACACATATAACAGGGTCTTGGCTATTGAAACCACTTCCTCTGAGAATGTTCTTCCTGCTGCCAGCCCACACAGAAGAGGCTGGGAAACCTCCTTCCAGACCGGTAATATTATGTATGATGAAGGGACTTGCTCCCTGCTTTAGAGCATGCTATAACTTTAACATTTGGACATTCTATAGCTTGTTCCAGTCTACTAACCAGAAAGCAAAAAGATAGGACACTTGAGTGACTGCTGAGCCTGAAGGGGATGAACGGCTGGGTGGTGCATTGAAAAGGCACCCTGGACATATTCAAATGAGGAGGCTAGAATTGTTCTGAGCCCTAAATGGAAGAAAGATCTCAGGGCTTTATCCCTCAATCTGGGCTACTTCCATGTGACCTGTGAGCACAGGATCTATTGTTGATTTTACCTCTGTTGAATGTCTTATTGTCCATGAACATGAAGACATTTTGGAGATTGCTGTGATCTTGTGAGTTTCAAAAGGTCTTAGATGTCTAGGAATTGAAGTACAGCCAGGATTTGCAAGAGGCCAAGCATGAAAGAGACAGAATCATGAACCCTGAACAAAGATTTGCTTGACCAACCTCAGTGGTCAGGAGGCATAGACTTATCTCCATATGTGGCTATGCCACATTTGGAAATGATCTTGGTGGGGCAAATACATTGTGTGAACCCAGGGACTAAGGTGATTGATAGAAGAGGAGATTGTTATGTTCTGCCTCTAGTTTGAAGACAGGGGAGGTGAAACACTTTGTAAAATATAATTAATGTTAATTGGTTAAAGGATACTAGAATGCTCATCACAGGTCATTGATATGGGGGACTCACATGATGACTCAAGCCAATAACATTAAAGAATCTTTCATGGGTACCTCTAAAATTCTGATAGGAAGATGCAGCCTCATTTCATGATCTTTACCCATGGTACAAGTTAGGAAGAGAATATTGATAACTTATAAAGGCTGTTCACTTATTGACTTTAACTATTGGACCAATTCACAGATCCGCTAAAAGTTCACTAGTGTTCTTGTCCTCACAGTCTCCTGAGCATTTATTCTTTCCTCCACAGTCATCTTTGTCAACCTGATGAATTTGAGGTATAACATTGGAGTTGTTTTGATTTGTATTTCTCCTCTTCTTCATGATCTTGTTCATAATTATTGTTCATCATTTATTCATAATGGTTGTGAATAGCTCCCATTTCATTTGAAAACTTCCTACCCTGGGAGTTCCATATCATATGCTGCTCTAAATCACTAATACTTAAAGAAATGCTAATTAAACAACCTTGAGGTACCAGATTGGCTAAGATGATGGAAAAGAAAAATGACAAAAGTTGAAGGCAATGTGAAAAAAACTGGTATACCAGTGAACCATGGATGGAGCTGGAAACTAGTCTCACCATTCTAGAAAGCAATTTGGAACTTTGCTCCCCAAACTATTAAATTGTGCAACAATTCTGCTACTAGCTTTATACTCCAAAGAGGGAAAACACCCCTGAAGATAGAGGGAAAATACCTATCCATACAAAAATATTTATATCAGTTTTTTTTTTTTTTGCAAAGGCAAAGAATTGGAAACAGATGGGATGAAACAATTAACAACTTGAGCAAAGTCACAGGATACAAAATAAACTCATATAAATCATCAGCATTTCTCTGTATTACCAACAAAATCCATCAAGGAGAGACAGAAATAGAAACACTATTTAAAATAACTTTGTACAATATAAAACATTTGGGAGTCTAACAAGACAAGACAAACCCAGTAACTATATGATCATAATTACAAGAGACTGTTCACATAAATAAAATCTAATCTAAATAATTGGAAAAATATGCATCACTCATGGGTAGGTTGAGCTACTATAATAAAAATGACAATTCTGCCTAAATTAATATATTTATTAAGTGCTGTACTAATTAAACTATCAAAAAATATTTTACAGAGGTAGAAAAAATAATAAACTTCACTTGGAAGAACAAACGGTCAAGAATATCAAAGGAATTAATGAAAAAAAAGTCTGACACTGACTAAGAAATAGAGTGATGAGTCCATGGAATAGATGCACAATACACAGTAATCTCATAAATGCAAAGGTCCAAAATTTTGGAACAGAAATTCACTATTTGACAAAAATTACTGGGAATACTGGAAAGCAGTTTAGACAAATGTCTCTTACTATGTACAAAGACAAGGTCAAAACAGGTAAATGATTTAGACATAAAAGATGATACTCTAAGTTAAATAAGGGAGCATAGAATAGTTTACCTGTCAGATTTATGGATAAGGGAAGAATTCAGGACTAAACAAGATATAGAAAGTGTTACAGATGTAAAATTGATCATTTTAATTACATTAAACGAAAAAGATTTTGCACAAACAAAATGAATATAGCCAAGATTAGAAGGAAAGCAGAAAACTGAGTGAGGGGAAGGGTTTTACAGCAAGTTTCTCTGATAAAGGCCTTATTTCTCAAATATATAGAGAACTGAGTCAAATTTTGAAGAATGCAAGTCATTTCCTGATTGATAAAAGGTCAAAGAATATGATCAGACAGTTTTCAAAAGAATTCAGAGCTGTCTATAGTCATATAAAAATGCTCTATGTCACTATTTATTAAAGAAATGCACATTACAACAACTCTGAGGTACCATCTCATATCTATCAGATTGGGTAATATGACAGAAAAGAAAAATGTCAAATGTTGAAGGGGATGTGGGGAAATTTGAACATTAATGCACTATTGGTAGAGTTGTGAACTGATCCTACCGTTCTGGAGAGAAATTTGGAATTATGCCCAAAGGGCATACCCTTTGACCAAGTAATGCCACTTCTAGATGTGTTCCAAAGAGGAAAGAAAGAAATGATGGAAGGAAGGAAGGAAGAAAAGAAGGAAGAGAAAGAGGGAGAAAGAGAGAAAGAAAGAGAAAAAGAAAGAAAAGAAGAAAGAAAGGCAGGCAGGAAGGAAAGAATGAAGAAAACAAAGAAAGAAAGAAACTATATGTACCAAAATATTTATAGCAGATTTTTTTGTAGGGGCAAAGTATTGGATATTAAGGAAATGTCCATCAATTGGAGAATGGCTGAACAAATTGTAGTATATGATCGTGAGGAAATACTATAGTGCTATATAAGGAATGATGAGCAGGATGCTTTCAGAAAAAGCTGGAAAGACTTACATGAACTAATGTGAAGTGTAAGTAGAACCAGGAAAACACTGTACACAGTAACAACAATATTGTACAATAATAAACTGTGGATGACTTAGCTATTCTCAGTAATAGAAAGATCCAAGACAATCTGAAATACTTGTGATAAAAAAAAAAATTCTATCCACCTCCAGAGAAAGAACTGATGGAATCTGGATGCAGAGCAAAACACATTGTTTTTTAACTTTATTTTTCTTGAGTTGTTTTGTCTATATTTTCTTTTACAACACGACTAATACTGAAATGTTTTGCATGATTGAACATGTATAATCTTTATTAAATTGCTTGCCTTTTCAATGAGGAAGGAGATGGGGTAGGGTGGGAGAGAATTTGAAATTCAAATTTATAAAAAACAAATGAAGGTTAAAAACTGTTTTTACATGTACTTGAAAAAAATAAAATATTAAAATAAAAAAACCATTGTGTTATAAGAAATAATGAAGAGGATGGTTTTGAGAAAAACCTGGGAAGATATATGAAATGATACAAAGTGAAGTGAGCAGAAGCAGGAGAGAATTTGTACAACAGTGGTATTCTAACGATAATTAACTTTGAAAGACTCTGTAACTGTGATCAATACAGTGACCAACCAAAATGCCAAAGAAGTCAGGATGACACATACTCTCTACCTCCAGATAGAGAGTTGATGTACTCAGTGCAGACTGAAATATATTTTCTTTCTTTATTTTTATTTTCAGCATGGCTATTGTGGGAATTTATTTTGCCTCTCTATATTTGTAATGGATTTTGCCTTTCTTGCCTTCGTAATGGTTGGAGGAGGCAGAGGGAGGAAGATAATTCAGAACTGAAAAATAAAATGAAATTGAATTAAAAAAAAGAAATCTCATCATCTGGCAAGACTGAATCAGCCTTGGTATTCACAAGACATCAATATCTTCTGTCCCACTGATTGGAGGGCAGAATCTTGAGTTCCAAAACTTTCATTTAAGGAGGGGTCCTGGTAAAATCATCTTTTCATTTCCCTCCCAGTTGCAATCTTTTTGAACTTCTTTGGATTTTCCATCATGACCCTGTGTTGGATACATTCTTTTCCCCCCAATATCCATTTTTCAACTTCTTTTTGTATGTTGTCACCCCACCCCCATTTGATTGTAAGCTCCTTGCTGGCTTTCTTTTTAATATTTATGTCCCTGGCACCAAGTGAGCACTTAACAAATGTTTATTGAGTGACTAATTGACATTGTAATCTACTTATAAAGTTGGGTCACACTCTTCCACCAATTCAAATAGTATCTGGAGGAATAAGAGAGAATAGGCACACATTTATGGAAACCAGGAGTGAGACACATGAATCAGGAAATCTGCTGGCTGGGGAAATGCACAGCACTGAACTATAGGCCTCAATGTTCTTGATCTTTTCAGGAAAATTGACTACAAAGCCTTTTCTTCCATCACTCTCCCCCTCCTCACTACTCTCTTACTGGGCAGATCTGATTTATTTGCTCTTAAGCTGATGAAGCATTGACATATTCTTTTATTCTGCAATCTCCTTTAACAGGGCACTGAGCAAACATATAGGCAAGCAGTTCCTTTAAGATAGAAAACTTCAAACCTCCTCATTTTCTCTCTGGGAAATTTATACAAGCTCAGTGATCTTTTTATTTACAGTAGTCTGTGTTTCTAACCAGTTGCAGTCCCCTTATTGCAATGCAGGCATGTGTGTTGTCTCTATAGGCTATGTCCGTCTAGATGGCTTATCTGAATGTGGCCCATTGGAAAGTAATTATTAAAAAAATCTCTGCAGTGTTGCCCATACTTCTTCAAGGTAACTTGTGATTACTATATGAAGGAGAATAAATGAAGGGGCTACCAGACTACTGTTCTGCTCTCCTCTGTGGGGGAGGGCATTGAACTAGAACTATGTCTACATAATGCCCTCTAAAATATTGCTCTTCTAAGGGAATAATTCTTTTAGCTTCAAACTGCTTGCTCGGTTACTATCTCTTTAAATGGGAGGGAGATGCCCACCTCTCCCCACACATTTCTAAATCTACAGGTTTTTCTCAGTTATACCAAATGGTTGTTACATAAAAGACCATCATAAACAGGGAACAACAAATAAATCCAATATATAAGAACACAGCAAATAGAAAACTGTCTCTCCTTGATGCGTTTTGTTGGTAATATAGAGAAATGCTGATGATTTATATGAGTTTATTTTGTATCCTGTGACTTTGCTCAAGTTGTTAATTGTTTCATCCCATCTGTTTCCAATTCTTTGCCTTTTCAAAAAAAAAACTGATATAAATATTTTTGTATGGATAGGTATTTTCCCTCTATCTTCAGGGGTGTTTTCCTTTTTTGGGGCATAGAGCTAGTAGCAGAATTGTTGCATTGCTGGATATGCACAATTTAACAGTTTGGGGGGCAAAGTTCCAAATTGCTTTCTAGAATCATTAGACTAGTTTCCAGCTCCATGCATGGTTCACTGGTATACCAGTTTTTTCCACCTTCCTCAAAACCACCAGCAACAGCTTCTAACAATAAGGAAATGCACAAGAGTACTGAACAGCACCATTCCCCAGACCACCTATCTTGCTTCTGGCCCATCCCTCATGGCCATCATCCAGAGATATAGTCCCCGTTGAGAATAGGCAAATCATTTCCACCAATTTCCAACCAACTTCTACTCACAGAAGAGGCAAGCCAGCCTAACTGAAACATCAAAACACCCTGAAGGAGAGTGAGGAGGCAGCACAGTATGTGCCAAGTCAAACCACCACCATCTTCTTGACCATCATCTCCCCTCAGATCCTTTTCAGGACAACTCAGGACCCTGAACTCAAGAGCCTTGGGAGGAACAATGCTTTCAGTACATTATCCTCAGTCATCATCTTGCAAAGCAACCCCTATAGAGATGCAACCTGGCAACTACTCCTGAACGTGGTACAGCCACAAATACTGAAGACCCAGAAAATAAAATTCTTGGTCCCAAAGTACTTGGCACTATCAAATGGTTCAAAATCTTTTTAAATATATGTATTTGCTTATTTTCTCTCCCCATTAGATTGTGAGTTCCTTGAGAGAAAGGGATGTCTTTTACCTCTCTATCTCCAGTGCTTAGCACAATGCCTGGAACATAATAAGCACTGAATAAATGTTTATTAATGACTAACCAAAGACCAAAGAAGGAACTTAAATAATTCAGCCTCAGAAAAGGAAATGAAGTTATCTATAAAGGAATTGTGAAAGGAAAAAAAAAAATCCTGGTACTGATGAATTAGCAGTAGAATTCTTTCATATTTTTAAAGAACAATTGATACTAATACTACACAAATTATTCTCAATTTTGAATTTCAGTCAAAAGAATTAAGAAAAACAGAAAAATGTAAACACAAATCAACACTCCTAAGGGACTAAAAAAAGAACACTTACATTCTAATGTAGGAACATGATACATGTATCCTCATTAAAACTCTACTATCATCAGGGTTCATGGGAGGAATCTAATTAAACAGACAACTTGGGAGCTTTAATTATGTCTTCATGTTCTAAAAAGAAGAAAGGAAAGAGAAGGGAAGTACAACAGAGGAAAGAGAAAGTAGAGGTCTATAGAAACAAAAAGGAAGGGAAGATGTAGTTGACACTTGAACTTCATTTTCATCTGAATGAGTTAGAGGAAGAAGGAATACACACACACAAAAAAAATTCTTTTGGACATGATCAATGAGGAAATTTGTTTTGTGATCATACATGCGTAATAAAACTGCTCCATTGCATGTACCATGGGAGTGTCATTGTGAAAGACAGAATAAACATCTCTACCCTCTTCTCTTCCTGCCCCTTCTCCACCTTTCCAAAGGGAGACTAATTCCTGCCAAGAAGATAAGCAGGAAGTTGGAGCCCAAAACTTAGCCACTGCTCCTCACTGAGAAAGAATATTGACTAGAATTAAATCTACATGCTCTCTTAAATATTATTAGTCTAAGTGATTTTCATGTTCAAGCTAAACTGATTGCTATTTATTAACACAGAAAGGAGAACCTGAACTTTACATCTGAGGTTTATTCCCTTCCTACAAAATACCAGTTCCACAACGAACACTCATAATACATGACTAAGAAATCGTTTTATCCAACTCAAAGCAGAAGTATGAGAAAATGTACATTACAGACTACATACCAGACAGTACAAAGTGAAGGAGCTTTCCCACTGGGGAGTGAGGTAACAGTCAAAAGAGAGTCCTAGTTCTCACTCAAAAAGAGAAATTTCCCCTACTTTCTAATATAGTAAGCTGGGAGAGGGACATGATGGTTCCTCTCATGTTGGATTCTTCCCAGAGTCTTATTCATTTACTTTATTAACCTGAAGTGGGGTTGGAGTTGTCTGTCTTCTCTTGGAGCTGTAAGCCGGAAACACCCAAAGTGACTGAAGAGCCTGCAGAAACTCAAGGGAACCAAAGAGACTGAAGAGCCATGGAGCTCGGAGAAATATCTGAGTTCTCCTTTCTCTCCATCTCTCCAATTCCACCCTGTCCCTCAAGGAGGGGATTGATTCCCACTAATAAGAAAAAAATCCCATGCCAATGGGCTTTGGGATGAGTTACACATGTTTGTTACAGCACTTTTGTTTTTCTTGCATTCTCAATTAAGAGGAGGCATAGAAGGAAAAGAAAGTATATTTTTACTAATTGAAAAAAAATTAATTTGAAAAAATACCAAACTACCTATTTATGTAATCAATAAAAATGCCACTGACAAAATACAAAATTAGTTTATGCTATAAAAAAAGCCATATGAAATATAGGTATAGAGGAACTTTTTAATATCATAAAAAGTATCAATCTAAAACCAAAACTTATATACAATAGGGATAAACTAGAACTATTGCCTAAAACAGAGGATCAAGGCAAGGATGTTCATTTGTCCCACTATTACTTGATATACTCCTGGAAATGCTGCCAATAAAAATAAGACAGGAGAACAAATTTCAACTCATAAAGTTAGACAAACAGGAGATAAAACTATCCTTACTTGTTGATGATGTTAGCTTACTTAGAAAGTCCTGCAGAATCAATCATTATACTAATCAAGACGATAGCTTCAGCAAAATTGGAGGATATGAAATAAAATGTTTAAAATCACATCATTTCTATGTAGTGATAATAAAATTTAAGAGGCAACGATAGAAAGAGTAATCCCATTGCAAATAACTACAAAACACACAAAACGTCTGGAAATCAAACTACTTAAACATACAAAATATTACATAGATTCAGTTACAAAGTTATTTTTAAAGAAATCAAGAAGAGCTTAAATAGCAGGAGGAATATTCAGTGCTCTGATACTCACAAAGTGAGTTTA
The DNA here is from genome assembly GCF_028372415.1 of Notamacropus eugenii. Taxonomy (NCBI): domain Eukaryota; kingdom Metazoa; phylum Chordata; class Mammalia; order Diprotodontia; family Macropodidae; genus Notamacropus; species Notamacropus eugenii. The sequence goes on along the minus strand of NC_092876.1, from coordinate 172,864,825 downwards.
CACCGTTAGTGTTATACAAATCAAATTAGCAAAGGAATACTTTACAGAATGCAACAAAATAATAAAAATCAATTAGGAATGGGGGGGGATCCAGAATATCAAGACAAATAAAGAAAAGAGATATGGGTGAAAAAGAACTTCCAGAACCCAAACAATTTTATAAAATAGTTATCATCAAAGCTATCTCATATCAGTTAAGAAACTGAATTATAGTTCAATCCACAGATTCAATAAGGCAGAATGAAAAACAAGGGCACTCAATTACCCAGTGATTGATAAGCTAGAAAGCATAAATTACTTGGGAAAGACCTCCCTGTTTTTAAAAAATGTCTGGGAAAACTGGAAAAAAGTTTGGAAGAAAATTCTCCATGTCCCTTTTCCAATGGTGCATTCATTGGATGCAACCAGTAGGGTGGGCATGAAGGCTGTGCTTGAAAATAGAAGTAGTAGGAGAGAAAAAAGATAAAAGCTGTAGGTAAGTTTTTGTCTCTGGCACAGATATCCCAGAGGGTATAGTGGAAGGGATGAGTAACATTTTTGGGGGACTTTGGGGTTGGAAGGCTGAGGACAATGGGGGTAAGGAACTGGATGATAAGGAGATGGGGAATAAGGTTTGGATGATGACCTACAGGGGTTCACATTCACTAAGATGCACAGGGTTTGTTCATCATTATGTGAAAGGTGACATTCTTTTGCTTTAGAGGAGACTAGAGAAGAGGCATGAGACATACATCATGAGATAGAAGGTTCCCCAGAAGGAAGGGCCTCATTTCTCTTCTCGTCTTACCTCCAAGGCCAAAGATTAGGCAGGAGAAGTCCCAGCAAAAGTTAAAAGTCAAACCTTCATGGTAAGAGATGGAATTCCTGTTTCCACCAACATTCCTCTTCCTCTATCCTCAGGGAACAAATGAAGCAGGAAACGAAAAGCATTTGATCAGATGGAAGTTCATATCTCTTTCTAACAGATTCTGGAGATGAGGCAGGCACAGCAGGAGGTGGAGAGGGAAACCTTGTTTGAATAGATGAAAGTTTCTGGCCTTTTGCCACTTGCCCTCAGGGGACAAGTATAGCAGGAGATGAAAGGTGCATGGTCAGATGGAAGATCACTTGGCAGCATCATAGTGATACAGAACAGCACTAGAATTCAGGAACCTGGGATTCCATACCTACGTCCTCCACTAACATAACATAACGTAAGTGACTTTGAGCAAGTCTTGGTTTTATCTTGGTTTCCTCACCACGAATATGTCTGGTGTAGTTATGGTAGGACTACCTTCTGAATCTATCGTGACTTGTTGTTATACAGGTACCTTCATTCTGCAGACATGTTAAGATTTTTGTGACTGAATGATTCTATAAATCCCTACTCCATCTGTTGTTTTCCATGTGTGGATGGAAAAGCTAAAGTGTAAGCTCTTTCAAGGCAGAGGCCACATGCTAACAGTGCTGAGTACACAAGAAATGGACCCCAAATACTTGCTGATAGATTGTTTAACTGAATGTCTGTTCATTTTCATCTATACATAAGTTAGGAGAATTGAATTTCTAGGAAATAAAGAGCTGGAAAACCCTAAACCTCAGAATAAGAAGATTTCTTGGAAAAGGGATGGCTGAACTAGGTATGAAAGGAATGCACAGGAAATAGCCAGTGAGTGAGCACTCAGGCTTTCTTTCCCTCTTCTGTTCTTTACCATGTTCCTAATTACCTTTTGGCCACATTCCAAGATATTATAAAGCAGTAACTCCTGAGAGGTAGATCATTAGCAGTCATTACTGGGATTGTCTGCCCCACTCACTGGTCTCTATAACACTGACTCAACTGCCAGGAAACCCACAAGAGATAAGATGAGCAAGTTGTTGCTACTGATCTCTCTCTTCTCTGCTTCTTTGGGGGAGTGGGGGGTGAGTCCAAGGATGGAGGATTGGGGATGCTTTTCTAGGGTCTCTCTCATATCTATGCCAAGACTGGGTCTGATTATCAAATGAGTGGTGATAAAATAGAAATTATACCCAATTCTTCCTCAGCCTCATTCCTTTCCCTTAGGGATACTATAAGGACAAGCAAAGTAGGATCTTTTGCTGTTTTTGTTTTACTAAAAGTGCCTCTGAATAATGTGATTAAGGAGAATCTTTCCCACCCATTGTCAGGCTGGGGAAGATTTGTAGGAAGGCCCATGCCTTTTGTTAATGAGGCACTGGTTCTTAAGGGATATTATGCCTTTTGGCTTTAAAAAGTGTATAAAGACTCTGAGGTGTGGGTTTTATTTGGGGGTTTACTAACTAGAAGTATTTGTTTGGCCAGACGAGAACTCTGGGAAGCCACTAAGAAGCCCCCTTGCTTGAAGAACCCAGATGTTGGTGCTTCCCTCTCAGGTAACTATGATCAGACAATTGGACCTGTCTGTTGATGGTCAGGCAGAGGAAGCCATGTCTATTGACTTTTTATTTCTCTGTATTTTCTTTGAAGTTCAGGGTGCTGACTCTCCTGAACTGGATGAATGATATATGTGCTTTGTTAAATGAATGACACATGTGCTTGATTAAAGTGATTGTTAACCCCTCAAAAGTTGCCTTTCCTTTTATGAATGCAGATCTAAAAACCTGTAATAGTAGCTCCCCTCGTTTATGTTGGGGTGCTTACTGATGAACTTTGAACTCTGACGAGGTCTATATCCTTATTGGAGACTGAGACCAGCAACAACTGGGGCTTGACAGGATGCGTGACAGGATGAGGAGATAATATAATAAATTCTGTCACCACCAAGGTGGGGAATCAGGTTTCCTTTCAAAATTGACAACAAAAGGCAAAATCATGTGTGTTATGAGATATTAAAAATGGTGTCTGCAGAATAAGATTACCTGTACAACAGCAACATGCAATGGATTGAGAAGCTAATCCTGTTATAACTACACCAGAGATATTCATGATGAGGAAACCAAAATAGTCACCCTTTCCAGACCTGATGTAGCCAACTCAGCCCATGGGTTGAAATCATCCCTGAGAAAGCTAGGGCCTTAGAGAAATGATTGGATACCCTTGGGTGGGAACACTATGAACAGATCTCATTTATATAATATTCTAGGATTTCTCACAACATTCCCGGGAAGTAGGTAGTGCAAGTAATATTAAGTTCATTTGAAGACACTAAAGTTCAGCAAGACTAAGCCACTAGTTCAAAGTCACATAATAGGTATATGCTAAAATGAGAAATGCCTAGGAACACTCCTATTCTATGTTTATATTGGTAGAAAAATAAAGGGTGAGATCCTAAGATTGATTTCCCATTTCTAGCTTATCACCTGGGCCCAAGAAAGAGTCATGAAAAGCAAATGCTTCTCACTTCCTAGGCTGAAACTACACTTTTACTAAACTGGAATGTGTCAAAGACTGCAAAGAATCTGTGACCATCATGGATCAGATTCATATAGTGAATATTTTTAATTTTCTTTTTCTTTTTCCAAAAGCTGTGACAATTTACTCTTTGTCCTATTCAGTTTTCATTTATGATTCCTTGAAATATAGGACTAGAAAACCAGGTTTTTAAAAAGTCCATTGTGATTCAAATGAAGCTACTTGACCACACCTTTAAACTCAAATCACTTTGACTTTCATTGAATGGCCAATAATAGAGTCCAGCCCAAACCTCTATGATTCCTTCTATGGTTTTTGGTGGATTACAGTGAGTACAAATAACTATTGTTTTCTGTTCTAGCCAGAAACTCTGAGGTTCTTTCCCCTCCCAGATAGATACTTTTGTGATGGTAAACTAGGTCATTTTTTTGTCTCAATTCTTACTAGCCTTTAGTCACTGAATGGGGATTGCCTCAGACAAACAGACCTGGGAAAGACCTTAATTTTATACAACCAAGTTCTTGCTCTGCATCCTTGGCCATGTCCAGTCATCTTGACTCTTGTGCCACTGGACTCAAATGACTTTGGAGAACAGAGTGAGACTGATGACTTTGCACAGACAGCTCTGCCTCACTTAAATCCAATTTACTTGCAAGTCATGACATCACCTTCATGGTATCATTGGTCCTTTTCAAGAATGAAGGACAACAAAGAAACAAACGCACTTGTTGTAGAAAAGACTACTATAATAAAATAGTAGCATTTCCATGATTGTTCAATAGAAACAGAAGATGTTCCCTGTGCCATTCAACTACAATGACTCTCTCTCTCTCTCTCTCTCTCTCTCTCTCTCTCTCTCTCTCTCTCTCTCTCTCTCTCTCTCTCTCTCTCTCACTCACACACACACACACACACCCCTATCCTTCCCTTTTTTCCTACTCAATAGGCCTCCCCAGCTGCCCCTAGTCCTGTTCCCCTCTGAGCCCAAGACTATGCCTGTAATTAGAAATTGAATACACACAGATGGGGTCACATGGAAGAGCACATATACCACTTTAAAACTTGCTCATGTTCAATTTTTACTCCTTGTTTTATATTACCCTTTCTATTAATTTCCAAGTAAATTTTTCTTGAAACCTACTTTGATTCAGTTGAATAAAGATCAAAATAGTTTTCATTCAAGCCTAGACCAGGAAAGCTCAGGATACTTTGGGGGACAGTCAAGGATCAATAGCATAAAATAAGGAGGGGTCATCAAGGAGATCTGGAGTGAAGGTCTCTAAGAAACAAAGGCAAACTGCAGGAAAGAGTCTATGACTACTGCACCCTTATTGCATGTGATCAATTCATTAGGAGACTTTGTCCTTTCTATAGAATAACAAGATAACAAGAGATGCTAGAAAATTAGAAATTCTGGGAAGACATAAGGGCAAATAGTAAGGTATTTGTTATTGTGATTTGTGGTATTCTCCATTCCTCTTTAGGACATTATTGTGACACCATTCTGCCTGACTGAGTGTTAATTTCCACTGCTAAGACCATCCATATTTCATAAATCAAGGGTGGGATGTAACAGAGTTGGAAGTAGAAATGATATCAGTCTAAACCACCCACCAGGAAGCAAGACATCCAGTCACACATGAATTATTCCTTTGAAAGCCCCAGGGCATTAATCAGATTATCAGCAACCTAGCAATCAGGATGGCAGCCAGTACGGCGTGGGGAAAGGGTATATTATCTCACAGAGGCTGACAGCAGGTGATGCGCTTGTAGGTCATTTCACCCTCAGAAGGTTGGAATATATACAGAATTTATAAGAATATATGCAGAATCCAGATACCTACAAGTTATCTCAAAATTAGGCCTTTGTAACTACAATAGGAAAGCATGAATCCAAGTGGTTTTGAGCTTAGGTTGTCAATGGATGTTGGCAATCTTAAGGAGTTGGGATTCCCATCCTCATATAGCATTTTTTGGAGCTCTCTGAGGGTTTCTGATCAGTAGCATTTGTTCCTATGTCCTCTAAGGAGACTAGCATCTGATCAGCATCCCTAGCTGGATCTGTCTTCACATAGAGAAAGTGGTTACCATAGAAAGTCAGCACAATGATATCTATAATGGAATATGTTAGGAGAAACAGCAAGTCACCTATAGGCTCAGGTGTTTGCTGTTTGAGTGACATCCACACTAATGTGCCTCCTTTCCTCCACTTGACATCTGTGTCACAGGTCCTTGATTCCTAACAGGATCTGGGTGAGATTGATCTACAAAGATCTGAACCCTGTCCTTCTATTCTCCCAGAAGTTCTTTCTCAATGTCTCTGGAGCCAATTTCAATCTTGTTCTCATACAAAATCATCCCACTCAATACCTTCTATCCCAATGAAAATGCCCAAGGAACTTCTGGGTCACATGAGCAACAAGGAGGTAGACTAGACATTTTCTCTGATCCACATGACCTCTCAAACTTCCCCAAAATAGAAATTATCTACCAAAGATAAAGCACTATTAGTGTTTCCATGGTCTATGTTACCTAGACTCCAAAAGAAGATTTAAAAAAACCAAGAATTGCCACTTACTAACCCTAAGCTCATTCAGGTCTCACTGCCACACTAGCAGACCCAAGGACACCTAAGGCTTATATCAAAACTTAACCATAACACCCTAGTTCCCCCTTCCCTTTTCAGTGCTATAGAGAACCAGCTCCAGATTATGTAATTTTTCTTGGACCTGTTGGTGCCAGGCCAAGAAACAGAATTTGAACCAACTAGGGTTTGTTGCTTTCATCAGCAGGGAAATCTCAGGTGTGGTTTGTCCTTCATTCTCGAAGAGGACCATGACATCAGGGAGGTGATGACAAGACTTGCAGTTGACTTTGATTTGAGGAGGGAGGGCTGTACAAGGTCACCAGCCTCACTTCTTCCTCCAGAGCCATCTGGATCCAGTGGCCAGATATTGTTGATCAAGATGACTAGAGATGGCCTAGGATGCAATGGGAAACCCTGGCCCTTTTAAGCTAAGGTCTTTTCAAGTGGTCTCTTTGAAAGAGGCAACACCCATTCAGTGAATAGGCCTCTTTAAGAAGTGAAGAGTCAAAGATTCCCCAAATAAACAGCATACACGATTTATATAGGTCTTAGGAAGTGAAGAAGAGAATGGGGGAACAGGGCCAAAGCTGGTTGGTCAAGGTCCCTGTTGCTGGGGCTTAAGGCTGATCTGCCGCAAAAACCATTTTACCCAATTTAAAGATTAAGAGTGTCTGCAAGGACAGAGTGTAAAAGGATGCAGGGGCTAGGCTGCATACCAGAACAGGTTGCTGACAGGATACTGTGGCCTGTCCTATTCTGGGTTATTTGCATTGCAGCACTCATAGGAGAATACAAGCATATATGTGTGAACAAAATGGAGCAGTTCTCAAAATGAAGGAGCTCTAGATCTGCAGACCTCCACAACCAGCTTGGCCACAGCCATTCAGAAGGAGAAGCCTCTTTGGGCTGAAATCAAGAAGCACCAGCACCAGTGACCCGGCAAAGCAGTTTCTGCCAAAAGCAGCCTCTGCCAGTGACAGAAAAGGAAAGTTTTAAGCTATTGGTGACAGCAGGTCCTGAACTGCTGGCACTGGGGAGAGAATTAAGGAATGGAGGGAGTGTGTCTTGTCATCAGGACAAGACACAGTATATGGGGGGAACTGTGTAGAACTTCACCACGCCTAAGGGAAGAGCACAGGATCCAGCTGGGGCCAGTTCTGATCGCCCAAAAGTCATTGGAAGCAGAGACCTATGCTGGTGAACCATGAATTGCTCAGTATGGGAAGAGTTGAAAGCTTTGAGATCTAGCCCCTGAGGAAACTGTAATTTGAGGAGAGGGAGTCAGAAGTGAGCGATAAAGAAGGGGGAGGGAGATGAAACTGAAAGTACCAAAGATCTTAGCAATAAGAAATCTCCGAGACCTTAGATGTAAACAGATAAATCACCAGGAAATAAAATAACAAGAGGCAAAAATATGCCCTCCAGATTTAGTAAATGAATTCAGGCATCTATGAATAAATGCTACAAAATGAAAGAAAATGATCCAACACTTGATGAGACGGAGGACCCTGTGGAAGTTGAGGAGAACATGGAACTACAATATGCTCTTGCTGAGTGGTTTAAAAGATAAATGAGAATTATGAGAGCAGAATTTATGTCCTATACAACAAAAATAATGAGTAGATGAGAAAAACTTGCATCTGTAATGGTAGGCCTCATCAAAAAAACCAAAAAAAAAAAAAAAAGGAGAGAACAATAGATTGGGAATTGAAATACACTTAAGTGAGAAGAGAAGCAAACAACTGGAACATATGCAAGCAAAACATATTGATCTCAAAGATAAGATGTGCAGAGGTAACTGAAGGGTCATAGGTTTCTCAGAAGAGCAGGACAAAAAAACCTTAACATCGTAATTAAGGAAATTTTATATGAGAACAGCCCAAAACTTCTGAACATAGAAAATGAAATCCCAATTGAAAGAATTCACAGATTACCTCCAAAACAAAAACAAAAACTAAGGCTGAAAACTCGGACACGTGGTGCTTAAATTTAGCAATTCAGTTCAGAAACAAATTCTGTAAAGCATCAGGAGAAAGACCTTAAAAGAAAAATGAAAATACATTCAAATAACATAAGACTATTCCATAGCCACTAAAAAAAGGAAAAAGAGAATGGAATAATGTGTTCTAAAGAGAAGCAGTACTCAGGATGCAGCCCATATGGACGTATCCTGAAAATCTGAACTTAACCGCATAGGACAAAATATGTACATTCAGTTAAAGAGAACAATTTGAAACATTTTTTGAAAGGAAAGCAGAAATGAAGAAATTGTTTGATTCTTTAACATCCCAAACAACAAAAACACAGGAGTGAATAAACACAAATAGTAATAGCAACAGAGTGATAATAAAAAGACCAGGAAGAGATTTCTTTCTAAAAATATACAAGTAGACAGGCATGAATTTGGAAATCTGGTAAAGGTAACAAAAGCTCCTATAGATTACGGGAAGTGAGGACCTTCCACTGGATGAAGTCTGGCGGAATTTGTGCTCGAAAGTCTACTTGTCTGGGCAGAGCAGGGAGTTGGAACCCCTTAGAGCAACTGGCATTTGAAAGAATGGAAGAGCATCAACACAGCGGAAAGATTTCCAGGCAAATCTAGGGAAAAAAAGCAATGGTGTGTGTGTGTGTGTGTGTGTGTGTGTGTGTGTGTGTGTGTGTGTGTGTGTGTGTACCTAAAAATAACTCAGGGCAGCTAGGTGGTGCAGAGGATAGAGTGCCAGACCTGGAGTCAGGAAGACTTAAGTTCAAATCTGGCCTCAGTGGCTTACTAGCTTTGTGACCTTGGGCAAGTTACTTAACCCTGTTTGCCTCAGTTTCCTCATCTGTAAAATGAACTGGAGAAGGAAATGGCAAAACACTTCTTTGGCAAGAAAACCCCGATGAAGTCTCAAGGAGACAGACATTACTGAAATGACAAAGCAACAAACAATAAAAATAATTCATGTGTAAAAATACAACTATTTTTCAGAAATTATTTCAGCATGAACAAAGTTGTTGCAACACTTGCAGAACAATCTGTTCAGGTTTTAGGGTTTAGGTTCAGTGTCTGTTCCCCAGCAGATAAGTGATCAAAGAACATGAACAAATAATTCTCAAAAGAAGAATTGTACAACCATGGGAGAGAATGATCCAAATCACTAATGATAAGAAAAATACACATCGTAACAACCCTGGGATTTTATCACATGCTCTGCAAATTGGCAAAGATGACAAAAGATAGGAATTATTGATGCTGATGGGACTGTGGGAAAATAGAAACAGTTCTGAATTGTTAGTGTTATTTGGGTAGCTAGGTGGTGCGGTAGATACAGTGCTGGGACTGGAGTCAGGAAGACATCTACCTGAGTTCAAATCTGGCCTCAGACAATTACTAGCTGTGTGACCCTGGGAAAATGATTTAACCCAGTTTGACTCAGTTTCCTCATTTATGAAATGAATTGGAGAAGAAAATGGCAAATCTCTCCAGAATCTTTGCCAAGAAAACCCCAAAAGGGAGCGTGAAGAGGTAGACATGACTGAAAATGACTAATATTGTTAGTAGAGTTGTATGACCTTGATATTAACAATGGTACCATTAAAAATTAGGAAAGAAGTAAATCATATATCTCTCACAACTATCGGTGGAAGATGTATTCTTAACCAAACAAGGGATAGAGGCAATTTTAAAAAAAAAGATTAAATGGATGACAATGATTACATGAAACTGAAAAGCTTCTAGGAAAAATAATAATAATAATATTATAATATTAATAATACACCTGGTATAAGAAGAGAAGTGGTCAAATAGGGAAAATTTTTTACAGCAAAATTTTCGGATAAAGATTTTAATGTCCAAGACATATAGACAAATAATAGATATACACGTAATATCTAGTATCTACAGAGTACTTTAAGGGTTTGCAAAACAGTTTCCTTATGGTATCTCATTTGATCCTCATAACAGCCCTATGAGGGTAGATGTTATTATTATCCCCCTTTACGTGAAGAAACTAAGGTCAAGAGAGGTTAACTAACTTGCCCAGGGCCATACACTAAATGTCTCAGGCAAGACTCATCTCAAATTGCACAATGACACCTACTTGACTAAACCATTCTCAAATGACATGAACAAACAATTCTTTAAAAAGACTTGCAAAGTATAAGCAACCACATAAAGGAAAACTCCAAATACATAATAACAAAAGATATGTGCATCAAAGCAAGCATGAGCCTTCAACTTAGTTCACTAGAATTTATTGTGTACTATACAGGCACTGTGCTAAGCACTAGGGATACAAAGAAAGGGGGAAAAATCTGAATATATCAGTTGATTCTCTCAAGAAGCTCTCAGTCCAATGGGAGATATAAAATGCAAATACTTATGTGCAAACAATATAAGGTAAATTGGGAGTAGTCTCAAAGGGGAGACACTAAGATTAAAGAGGACTGAGGTTTTTTATAGAAGGTGGGATGTTAGCTCAGACTTGAAGGAAGCCAGGTAAGTTAGGAGGCAGAGATGAGAAGGGAGAGCAGTCATGGCATGGGGTCCAACCAGTGAAAACTCTAGGTTAAGTCTCAAGTGCATGGCTGCAATTAATTTCAGGTTTCTAGGGGTAATTCTAGTGGTGGATAGTGTCCTCATGAACCCCAACCAATGTGTTTTCCATTAATAATAAAGACAATTGTTGGCAAAAGCATTTGCTCAAAGAGCCTGGGAAGAAGAGTTGTCATGAAGTATCTTCTCCCAAAACCTAGGGCATACTCTCCCACAGGTGAGGATTAAGAGCAGACTACAAGAAGAGTAAAGCATAAATGTGTGGAATATGCAGTCAAGGCAAATCACTAACCCAGAAAAGTAGAGTCTCTCCTTTTCTTCTCTTCAAGATGCTCGTGGCTTTAGCAAATGGTCTCTGTGATAGGTGAGTCAGTCTGCTGCTCAACTGAGTTGGCTCCTCAGAAGGTCTGACATCTCAATTCAACAGGTAAAATAACTGCTAGGTTTGGTCAAGAAGACCACTCAGCTATAAGACTGGTTTCTCCCCAGGCTCTGCTACTGCTGGGCTGCACCAGGCAGGCTCATTAGCCACTGGACCACGGTCACTGAACCACACTAGACAAGGACAGTCACTAGACTCTTAACAGGGTACCATTTGTCTTCTGGAGGGGTCAGTGTGCATCTCTTTGAGGGGAAGCTACAGTCTTTACTACCTACTACATTCTCTTTAGCTGGATGTCCTTTTCAAACTGAAGTGTTATCTTGCTCTTTCAGCAGTGATAATATCCCTTAGTCAGAGATGGGCGAAAACCTTCCTTCTTTGACTCCTTAAAGCCCTACCTCTAAGGCTTGCTATGTCCAAGCAGGAGTTGAGAGATGTAATACCTCTCCTGTTTGTTTGACAATTATTCCTTGTTCAGAGCAAGATCCCTCATTCTACCATTAGGGGTCATCATTAGTCTGACCTATGTCTTTCCACTGGACTCAGCTGACTCTGGAGGATAGAGTGAGGCTGATGACTGCACAGTTCTGCCTCACTTAAATCTAATTCACTTCCCAGTCAAGACATCAACCTCCTGATGTCAAAGAATGAACAACAACATTCTACCATTACTTTTAATGATCTGCCAATTACACACTTCCTTGATTCCTGTTGGGATATTACACAGATGAGTGACTGTGCACAAAGTCAGTCAGTGCCCTATGAACAAATTCATTGTTTCTGTTAGTTGAGCTATTCAAACATCGGACCATTTTGGCATGGTGGAAGGTTTCTTTTATATCTGAAAGGACTTAACCTTTACACTCCAGGCTACTGATTTCTGTGTCTCCTAACATTCAATTTTGCTCACTTTAAAAGGGTTATATTCATCTTTAAATAAATATGTTCACATCAAGTGGGAAATGGTTGAACAAAATATAGCATATAAATGTATGCTACAAGCGGTAGGGCTGACATAAACCAGGTTTGATCTTGTGGAGTTCCTCACAAATCAAATCTTTAGCTACTTCCCCCATAGAGTTCCCCCTAGGAAGGCCCATTCAGCCAGTTAATCAATAAACATTTGTTAATCACTTCCTTTGTGCTAAGCAATATATTAAGAATTGAAAACATAGTTACTGACATGAAAAACCTTCCATTAAATGGGGGGATACATGTCATGAATAAACAAATACAGGATAAGTAAATGTGTGTGTGTGTGTGTGTGTGTACAGTGAAGGGCATCAGGGGTACAAACAACTGGGGGAATCAGGAAAGACCTCCCAATTGGATTTGGTCCCTCTGTCATGTATTATCTCAAAGCATTTTAAATTGCTTTTATGCATGTGCCATAAAATAATTTCCATTTTAATTAATTGTGTCTATAGTCTAGAATCATAAGAATGAGCCCCATGTTTAGATCTTAAGAAGAATAGATATTTTTTAAAAGATCTCTTGCTAACAGGAATATTTTGAAGATTGCAGAGAACCTTCATGCACCATGGATACCTTTCATGTGGTGATCACCTGTTGCAAAGAAAGCAACTACAACAAAGAAATTACATTCATGTGATTGTCAAATAGTAGCAGGGAGGAGGAAGATGGTCCCTGTTACATTCCAATGCAATAATTGCTTTGTTTTACACACACACACACACACACACACACACACACACACACACACTCATTCTCATCCCAGAGACCTTCCAGGCTGTTCTCCTCCCGCATCTAATTACTTCTTAGGTCCTTGATTGGCTCTGTCATTAAAGATTGGATGAGGTTAAATGGAAGAGCATATATGCTGCTCTGTAATTTGACCATGTTAAATTTTTGCTCCTTGCCTTGTGTTACCCTTTCTCTTAATTTCCAAGTCACATTTTCTTTAAGCCTATTTTGCTTCAATTAAATAAAGGCAAGCATCATTTCCATTCAGGCCTAGGCCATGAGAGCTGGTGATTATTGGGATCTGATGGTATAAAAAAGGCAGAGGAATCATCCAGGAGATCTGATGTGAGGGTCTCTAACAAATGAAAGCCCACCTTAGGAAAGAGTCAGTGTCTACTTGTGTTCTTGTGTTTTGTCAGTTTGCTAAAAGACTTTGACTTCTCTGTAGAGCAGGAAAATGAGATAGGGCTCTAAGAGATGATAGAAAGTTAGAGATTCTGGAAAGACATAAGAACTAAAAGTAAACTACTTGTCACTGTGACCTCTAGCATTCCCCAATCCTCTCTAGGACATTCCTAGGATCATATTCTGTTTAACTGAGTATAATTTTTCCCCACCAACAACACTCACACTTCATAATAAAATCAATGGTAAGATGTGGCATTCAAAATAGGAATGACATGTAATAGTTTAAATTACTTTTTTAGAAGGCAATATACCTTATGACACAGTAATGAACTGCTCCTTGAAAAGCCCCAGGACACTGATCAGATTATCAGCAAGCTAGCAGTCAGGATGGCAGCCAATACAGCATGGGAGTACAAGCTCATAGAGGCTGACAGTAGGTGATGTACTTGTAGGCAATTTCACCCCACAGGGTTGGAATATATTCAGCATGTATAAGAACATATGTAGAAGCCAGAAACCTGATGGTTATGCCAAAATCAGCCCATTGTATCTGTAATAGCAAAGCCTGAATCCAAGTGATTTTAAGATCAAGTTGTCAGTGGGGAAGTAGTGGTTTTGATGAGTTGGTTCTCCAAAACTCACACAGGTATTTTGGGTCGCTCTCTGAGAGTTTTGTTTAGCCTTGTCAGGGATGGAGGGTTTGTCCTTGTGCTCTCTAAGGAGACTGGCATGTAGTCAATATCCCTAACTGTGTTATTTTGACATAGAAAGTAGTCACCATGGAAGGTAAAGACATTGATATTAACAATGGAAAATAAAGGCACTGTTATTAATAATGAGGTATGCCAGCAGAGACAAGTCATCTATAGTATCAAATGTTTACATTTTCAGAGTGACATCAAAACTAAAGTGCCTTTCTCCCTCTAGTTAACATCTTTATCAGAAGTCTGTGAGTCTCAACTGGAACCTGGTAAGGTTGAGCTACAAGGATTTCACCCCTGTCACTATATTCTCCCAGGATCCCTATCTGACCATCTCTGGTGCCAATTTCAGTCTCATTCCCTCTTTACACAAAGTTATTCACTCTGTATTCTCTGTCCCAATGAAAATATTCCTGGGAAGTCTCACTCATCTGTTATAATACATAATGGTGGGCATTGGCTGGGGATGGCTTCAAAAGTAGTCCCTGGAGAAGAAGGGTCCCAAGTTAACATTGATGGGGTTTTCTGTAGAAAACAGAAGACAAGCAATCCTTCTCCCTTGGGTTCTATTAACCTCATGATACATTGTCAGTGCCTTGCTCTCTGCAGGTAAAGTTTAGTAGAAAAAATATCTGTTATTAGATTTCTAAGGCCCACTTGAGTTTGAATCCAGTTTCCTATAATGACTTTGTGGGTGCTGATGAAGAAAATTGACTCAATCTATCAAAGGAGATTTTGGAGAAATTTAGGAAATGTCCTCGGCTCTTCTTTTTTTTTTTTCTCTAGATGTGAGAAGATCCCACCTGAGTGTACTAATATGATGATCATGGTCTACGAAATCCCTAATAAACCAGACTTCTGAACATGGAGAATAGAGCCTTTAAAAAAATAAGTGCACCTAGGAAAGATTCTCCCTTTGGAGCTTTGTGTTTTTAAACATTAGGGCCTGCCAAAGGTAGAAGAAAGGAGGATGAGGATTAGCCTCTAGCCTACATCAGACTGGAGGTGAAAAGAAACAGATAGTTGCAATGTCTACCCTTGAACTCACTTAATAGGTGTCCTATTTCCCAGATCTCTGAAACATAATATGTCTAGCCTCCCAAATTTGGTCCTCATTGGTCCAGATCCTTTTCTGACTAACTTGGCAATAGGTCTGGTTTCTCTAGTTTCATCCAGCCCAAATAAGCCACATTTCTTATGTCTTCTGGACACTATAGAAATAGACAGATTTCCTACTTCTTTCATTCTCTACTTCCTTGTCAGATTCAGAAATGACTCAATCCCTCTCTCTTCTAAGTTAGTGTGACTAATTAATTATGAATTGCAGAATGTGTGAGGTAGAATAGATTGCAAAGATGACCTGGTTTGAGCCCCTCATCCCATTCCCTAAGAATTTCAGATGTGGAAGGGACCTCAGAATTTGTCTAGTCTAATCTCTGCCCCAAAGAGAGAGTATTGCTATTTTTATTTTGGAGTATTGGGAGCAGAGAGCCACTATAATTGAGCTATGACAGTGAGGGGGAGTAGGGATAGGACTGGTGGCTTGATAAAAGTGCCACCTTATAGACAATTCAAATACTCCACTGTGTCTCTATATAACTGTCATGGTGACACAATGCCTTTTTACTGGAACATGGAAGGCCGCGCATGAGTGAATTTATATTGTTCACTGTACTACAGTGCACCAACCTTCCCTTTCCTTCCTGCCATCAACAACAATATCTCATACAGAAAAACTCACCCCGTAAGGGATACCAGGCTCCATAGAAAGCAGGTCCAGAAGGTTCTGAGGAGTCTAGTTGGGCTATGAAAGGAGTAGAGCTGGGAATCCCGGTGGAGCATCATTCCCAGCATACACTTTGCACCCAGGAAGATCAATCAATATGAGGGCAACACAAATAGAGAAAAGAAAATAAAGCCCTATAAGTCCTGAAAATATGAGCAGATTTGGACATATGAATTTTTGTGCAAGTGGCTCTCTACTGTCCTATACATGTGCCTACTTTTCCTACGGAAGCTATTTGTATTAAGGTCACAACATGACCCAGATTTCTACTCTACCACACCTATTCATGCCCTTGCCTTTTCAATAAGTGCCTTTGCTTTGAGCTAAGGTGTCTACTTTGTCTACATTTAACATGTTTTTGTCTTTGTCTACAAAGCTTTGTGTCTGCTGACTGAATATGGAAGGTAAGCATATCAGTGGTGGCTAATGAGTTACAGTTTTAGGAATATAGAATCAAAAAACACCTTGAACCTGGTTAGTCATCCCCCCACCCCCCAAGGATGACAAACTACAAGAGTGAGTTGGTAGGTGGCCTAGAAAGAGAACTACACAGGTAAGAAAATGAATATAACAGATATACAGGAATATTCCACCTTGAGAGACACTTCAGTGGTGTTCCTTGTTACCATCTTCCCAAATTCCTCAGATAATTACTTTTGTCCTATTCTCCCTTGGGGTTTTTGAAACTGGACAAAATCTTACCCATTCTTGTCCACCCAGAGTCCACATAATAGCTGTGGTATCATCCATCTAAAATGAAGTGGTCCTTTCACTGTGAAAACCACCACCCACACCTCTTTCCTTATACCATTTAGGTCTAGAACATATGTTTTTAACTATGCATCCGTGAAACCCCAAAAGTTCTATGAATAGGTTTCAGGGGATATTATGTACTTTTTTGATAGATAGATACATATATATCTGTCTATGGACTTGGTTTGATTTGTAATCCAATATAATTTATTTTATTAATTTAAAACATCATTCTAAGATGGGGTACATCGGTTTTAAAAGAGTGGTGTCAAAGGAATCCATGTCACAATAAAGTTTAAGAATCCTTCATACATATAGAAGGAACCTACTATTCATGTTGTTTTCCTCCAGAAGGATGTAAGCTACTTGATGGCAGGGATTGCTTTATGTTTTGTGCACCTAGCACACTTTATAACACACAGCAGAAACTTAACAGCAGTTAAACTGGACTCAGAAAAGCTCAGGGTGGGGTTGCTGAATAGAGAAGGAAGAAGTGACACTGTGAACAGGATCATAGGAATAGGTGGGGGTTATGGATTTCTGTGAAAGTCTATCCCCTTGTCAGTTGGCCAATAAGTATTTATTAAGCCCTTGCTATGTGGCAGGCACTGTGCTAAGCGCTAGGGACACAAAAAGAAACAAAGGACAGTTACTGTGCTCAAGAAGCTCACAATCTAATAGGGGGAAACAACAAGAGGAAAAAATGTTAAAAAGAAAATAAGGTGTAAATAGGGTGGATAAGAAATAATTAAAAGAAGGATGGCACTAGGCTTAAGAGAGGTTGCGAAAGCTTGTTGTAGAAGACAGGATTTTTTATTGAGATTTAATGAAAGTCAGAGAAGCCAACAGTCAGAAATGAGGAGAAAAAGAATTCTAGGCATGAAGGACAGCCAGAGAAAATGCCTGGAGCCATGAGATGGCTCATGGAAGATATTCACTGAAGAGTAAGGAGGCTGGTGTCGATCTATATCAGACTGCTTACCATCTCAAGAAGGGGTAAGGGGAGGGAGGGTGGGATAGACTTCGGAACTCAAAACTTTAAAAAAATGTTAAAAAAAAATTTTTATACATAATTGGGGAGAAAAGATAAAATATTTTTAAAAGACTACATGGAGAACAGTAAGGTGTAAGAAGACTGAAAAATAGGAGGAAGCTAGCTTATTAAGTGCTTTGAATGCCAAAGAGAGGATTTTGTATTTAATCCTGGAGGCAAAAGGAAGTCACTGGAGTTTGTTGAGCGGAGAGGAGGCATAGTTCAGAACTGTGCTTTAGGAAAATCACTTTGGCAGCTGAATGGAGTATCTATTGGGGTAGAGAGAGAATTGAGGCAGGCAGATCACTAGCAGGCTATTGCCATAATCAAGGTGTGAGGTAACGAGGGCCGCACTAGAGTGACAGCAGTGTCAGAGGAGAGAAGAGGACATTTTTGAGAGACATTGTAAAAGTGAAATGGATAAATCTTGGCAACAGATTGGATACGGAGGGGTTGAGGGAATCCAGGATGACTACTAAATTGTAAGGCTGAGGGATGGGGAAAATGGTGTTGTGCTCTATAATAATAGGGAAGATAGAAGAAGGGAGTGTTTGGAGAAGAAAGATGATGAGTTCTGTTTGGTACTGATTGAGTTTAAACTGTCTACTAGATATCTAGTTTGAGATGTCAGTTGGAGATATCAGATTGGAGGTGAGCAGAGATGTGCTGGCAGGATAGGTAGATTGAGAATTATCAGCATAGGAAGGATGATTAAATACATGGGAACTGATGAGATCACCAAGTGAAATAGCATAGACAGAGAGAAGGACCCCAGGCCAAACCTTAAGGAATACCTATAATTAGAGGGCATGATCTCGAAGAAGATCCAGCAAAGGAGGCAGAGAAGGAATAATCAGATAAGGAAAAAAACGGGAAAGATTGATATCTTGAAAACCTAGAGAGAATAATCCTTTGTGAAATCATAGGATTGTACAAAATAATTTCTAACATCCCATATATATTTCCTTTTCTAACTCTGACCCTGTCAGAGAGGCCAATGCACCTTGTCTTCCCTGCTCGCCTTTCAAGTGGTCCTGTAGTTGGGGAGAAGGTTTCAGATAAATACAAACTGAGTTAAATGGAAGATCATCTGAACAACTCTGGAATTTGACTATGTTACCTTTTTTTTCTTTGTTTTATATTACCCTTTTCCTTTAATTTCCAAATAAAGTTTTTTAAGCCTACCTTGTATCAGAATAAAGGCCAAAAAAAAATCATTTTCATTCATGTCTAAGTGAGGAAAGCTAAGGATGATTAAGATGTCACAGAGACCAGGCAGGGACTAGGAGCAGAAAATATAGTGTGGTCACCAAATAGATCGAGGGTGAAGGTGTTTTAGAAAGGAAAGAACATCAGATGCACTGAGAATGAGTTTGGGCTATATATACCTGCTTGCCCCCTTCATAATTTGGTCTATTTCATTATAAGGTCTTGGCCAATCTATAGAATAGGAAAGGCAGGGGAATAAGCCTCTGAGAGATGCCAGCATGGGACTATGGGAAGACTTGGACAAAAGGAAGGCTCCTTACTACTGTGTCCCCTGGGAATTCCCCAGTCCCCTCCAGGACATTGCCAGGATATACTTCTGCCTAGCTGAGTGGTACCTGCTCCCACCAATACCAATAGCAGTAATAATCCACACTTCATGGTGGGAAGTGGTAAAGTTGGGAGCAGGAATGGATAACCAATAGGTCAAGATTCTTTCCAGGAGGCAGTGCACCCAGTGACAATACAATAAGCAGCTTTCTCAAAAGCCTCAAGGTATTAATCCGGTATCAGCAGCCTAGAAATCAAGCAGCAGTGGGCCCAGTAGGGAAGGAGGTAAGGGGGGAGTGTTGGGGATAGTGTGCAGGTTCTTAGACACTGACAGCTTTTTGGTACCTTCTGGCATTGAACTTTTTTCAGATTTCATTCCTTCCCAACAATTCATCCCTCCCACTCCCATTCCTTCTCATCCTAAGATAAACCTATCACTGTGGCATAGATAAAACTTACTTACACTGGAATCTGCCAATAGGAAAAAAAAATTTTCTCTTGCCATTCATGGGCACTCACAGAACCACCAGTTTAATACTGAAGTAGTCAATCTTCACTGGAAGTTGTTCAAATAATGACAGGTTTTGTTTTGCTTTATTCACTAGTATGGTTGATGCCACTCATACACTCAACAGACTGAGGGGTAGAGAAGGGTGCAAGAACACCCATCAGAAGCTGTGCACCAAAGGTGTGCTATTTGGAGACTGAACATCCCTGGCAATGGTGACCTTGATACTCTAAGAGTCTCTTCTGTGGAATCAAGGATTCGTGGTCACCTCCTGAACTTTTCCAATCACGAAGTCATAGTTGATGAAATGCATTAACTTATCCAGGTCAGCAGCACCAAAGACCAGGAACATGAGTCCCATGCTATAGGTAGACATAAGCCAATAGTGGCTTGTTGGAGTAGGGAGAGACTTGGGGGAGGTAGACCTACAAGCAGGCTATTAAAGTAGTTCAGGAGTGAGGTGATGAGGGCTAGAACCAGAGTGGTGGCAGTGTCAAAGGAGAAAAGGGAGTATATTCAATAGATATTGAAATCAACAGATCTTGCAAACAGATTATATATGGTAGAAGTGGAGATGAGGAGTGGAGTATGATACCTTAGATTGTGAGCCTGAGGATCTGGGAGAATAATGTCGCCCACTGCAATAATAGAGAAGGTAGGAGACGGGAATGATTTAGTTGAAAGATAATGAGTCCAGTTTTAGAATATTGGGTTTAAGATGTCTACTGGACTTCCAGCCTAAAAGACTGTTGGTATTATGAGATTGGGGTCAGTAGAAAGGTCAGGGTAGATATAGATATAGTAAAAGTAATAAGTAGATTTGAGAATCTTAAGGATAGAGACGGTAATTAAATCGATGGGAGTTGATGAGATCAGCAAGGGAAGTAGTATAGAGAGAAAGGAGAGGAGGGTACAGGAAAGAATTCTGTAAGATCACTATGGTTACAGGAATGACCTAACTGAAGATCAGCAAAGAAGACCAAAGAGAGTGGGTCAGATAGGTAGTAGGAGAACCATGAGGAAGTGTGTCTGAAAAGCTAGGACATTATGGTTGGATAAAGAGATTTCAGAATTCTTTAACATGGAGGTGGCATATTTGTGGGTGATAGAAGGATCAAGAATATGACCATTTTGTGTGTAGTGGAGGAGTAGGTCATGGGAAGTAAACAGACTGAAGAACTGAGTGGATAGAGTGCTCCAGGAAAAATTATGATACATCTCAAAATCCCATAGGATAAGGGCAGGAGTTGAGGAGAAGAGAAAAATTGTGAGTCATGTAGTAAATTCATTAAGGAAGGAAGGGGAATGCCTTAGTGGTCTGTAGGAAATAGGTATTACGATTCTGATTTGGTGGTAGAGATGAATAATATCAACCTCAAAGGGGGAGAGGTTGTGTGTGTTAGTCCTTTCTTGCCGAAGAAGACCATGACATCAGAGAAATAATGACATGACTTGCACTTGACTTTGTTTTGAGTGAGGGAGGGCTGTGCAGATCACCAGCCTTACTTCTCCTCCAGAGCCATCTGAATCCAGTGACCAGGTATTCATCAGGGTGACTGGAGATGACCCAGGATGAGGCAATTGGGGCTAAGTGACTCCCCCAAGGTCACACAACTAGTAAGTGTCAAGTGTCTGAGGTGAGATTTGAACTCAGGTCCTCCTGACTCCTGCACTGGTGCTCTATCCACTGCACCACCTAGCTGCCCCAAGAGGGGAGAGGTTACAGAACAAAGAAAGGAGGAGAACCTATGAGAGCCAGGAGTATTCCAACTCCCCTACCTCAACCAGTGAACCAAGGGGAATGAGTGAAGGTGTAGCCAGTATTGAAAAGGGTGGCCAGAGAAACTATATTATCATGAGGGATCCAATCCAAAATGCAGATATTTAAACTGATAATCTAACATCTTTATAGAAAATTCAAGGCCTTCTAGAGTATTGGGGTTTTTTTAATTAAAGCTAGACTTTTCTAGTCTTTTTTTAATATTACTCCCTCTGAATATATACTCATGCCATTCCTCATACCTGGAATGCCCTCCCAATGCCTAGCCAGGTAAAAATATTCTGCCTCTCCTTTTGTACTTTGATATTTTGCTGTAGTTATGACTTTATCTCAATGAGTATTCTTTGTACCAGTACAGATCGAAATGTATGCACTTTTTTTTATACAATCTATTTCTGTTCTTCATCCACCCATAAATCCTCTCTAAAGGTTCTACACAATATGCTAGAGGTATGGAAGCCTTCTCCCAGGTCTTTTAAATTTTTGGAAACAAAAGCTTACTATTTGGGCTATCTCTTACCCATAATGAAACATCTGATAAACATTTATTAAGTTTCTAGTACAGGAAAGTTGAGGTAATGTGGCATAGTAGAGAGAGGGCCAGCATTGTAATCAGGAAGGCCTAGGTTCAAGTATTAATGTGTCTCCAATACATATCAGTGTGATTATGGACAAGTCACTTCAGCTGTCAATGCCCCTAGGAAATTCTCTAAGACTATAAGATACAGAGGAATTTTCCAGTCTGTATAGCTGGAGGAAGTCTCTACACTGGGAGTTCCCAATCACATACTGACAAAATTACAAGTCAGCCCTCCTTCTCTCCCCCTCCAAAAACAAAACAAGACAAATATACAAGGGATGGCAACTAAGCTCTTTGGATATGGCAATTGGTATCTTGGATCATTGGTAACTTTGGAGAGAGCAGTTTCAGTTGAATGTTGAGGTCACACAGCGGACTGTAGAATCAAAAAGAGTGAGAGGAGAGGAAGAGGAGGTACCTATCATAGAGAGCTTTCTCAAGGAGTTTAGCCACAAAAGATAAGAGAGATGTAATGATATGAGAATGGAAAGGTGAAGTAAGGGTTTTCTGATGATGGGATAGACATAGATATTTAATAAGATAGTGCCTAATGCAGAAGTAAAAATGTGAACTTACTAACTAGTAGTAGCAATAAGGCTGTATGTTCAGATATGGCTTAAAATGCAGGCCTCTCAATCAATTATAACCGTAGTCATGAGTTGTTACTGAATGTCATTCTAATCATTCCATTAGTGTAAACTGTTATTTTTTTTATCCTTTCCGTTTCTCTCTGTGTAGGAATAAATTACTTGACTCATACTTAATTCATATTGGTACACTGAGTACCTCTTTTCCTAGTCTCTGTGGGGAGGCCCTCAGTTTGATCCAAAAAATGACAGTCTCCAGGATGCTGGAGTGCGGGAAGGGAGGATTAACTAGAGGTCACATGGCCCCTTGTATGAACAGGAATGGGAACTATGTATGTAGTGAAACAGAATGACATGATTATCTCAAAAGATAAAGAAAAGGCATTTTACAAAATGTAGTTTTTTATGCTATAAAAACATACAAAGTATAGGAATAAAAGGATCTTTTTTCATTGTGGAAAAAAAAAAACTTGAGTATTGAAAAGTAACAATTATGTGCAATTCAGAAAGACTAGAAGTTTTCCCAATAAAAATATGGGAGTAAAGCAAGAATGTCACCATTCTCCACTATTTATTTGATGTACTCCTGGAAATGCTAGTGTAGTAATAGTGAATTCTGGACTTTGTCTCTCAAAGCAAACTACAACTAAGAGTGAGATTTTTGTTCCGTTCAGAATTCTAGAGACAAATATGAGGGATTTGGAGATGTCTTTCATTAATTTTATATAGTTCATAAGCCCCCATCCAGTATATCTCCCCCCCCCAATAACACCCACTTAATATTTCCCCAACAGAATTTAACTAATTGATAACCAATTAACATCAATTAGCTTTTAGAGAGAGTTATGGTTTGGTCAATATTCTATCTCCTCTGCTGGATAATTCTAAAATAGATTAACCCTGACATTTGAAGCCATGTACTTTGAGATAGTAGGGCAAATTACATGGGTGTTTGCAAGCTAAGCACCCCCTGGTGACCAGTGAGGATACTGCAGACCTTTGAGAGGCTGTCCGACAAACAATACAGAGAAACTAAGATGATTATGCACTAGTGAGAGAGCAGTACCTAGGAGGCAACTCAGATACTGCACACACTGGACAGATAAATAATATGGTGACAGGTGCTGTCATAGTGTAAGGAAGGAAGTACACAAGATGGGTTGGACTGCTGACCCTGCAGACTGCCACAAGGACACCATTATTACATTGAGATGTCCAAATATCATAATAGTGTGAGAGGTTCTGTCCTGTGCTTTTTTTTTCATTCTCTATACTCTCAATGAGAGATTCCACCAACTTCTGAAGAATCAATTATTCATTCTATGTAAATGGATCAAGTCTACATATCTAGCCCTCATCTCTCTTCTGATGTCTAGTTCCTTAAGGACAATTGCCTGCTCAAGAGCTCCACAATATGTCCAAACTGGAAACCACTGATTTCTCCCCAAAATCCATGTAAGCATCTTTATGTCAACTGATGGCACCACCATCTGTCTCCTCACCTAAATTCACAATCTTGCAGTAATTCTTGACCCTGATGTCTTCCATATCCCTTATCTTCACTTTTTTATTGATTCTACCTCCCCAACATTTTACATATCTGTGCCCTTGCATTGTATGAGATGACAACTAGTGGAAATGATTAGCTCAGGGGTGGGGAGCCTGTGGCCTCGAGGTCACATGTGGCCCTCTAGATCCTCAAGAGTGTCTATGTTTGACTGAATCCAAACTTCACAGAACATATCTCCTTAGTAACAGGATTTGTTCTGTAAAACTTGGGTTCAGTCAAAAAGCTGGACCCAGGGACCTAGAATGCCACTTGTGGTCTTGAGGTCACAGATAGACTAGATAAAGTGAGGGGGATTTTGAGATAGAGGGAAATATGGTCACATTTTTAGGCAATAGGGAAGCAGCCAGTGGTGGGGGAGAGATTGAAAAGTAATGAGAATAGTAATTATAAAAAGGACAGTCTGCAGAAGAAGATGAGATGGAATGGGATTACTTGGATTACTTAAGCAAATGGAAGGCTTTGTCTTGACAAGGAAAAAAGATTACTACATTGTGTCACACAGGAGTGAAGAAGGAAATAGTGACAGAAAGTATCTGAATGACACAAGAAGATGAGAAAAAGAGGAAGCTGTCGGCAAATAGTTTCATGTTTTCCAGTTAAATATTAGGCAAGTTTCTTAGCTGAGAAAGTTAAGGAGGGGATACTATGGGAAGTTTGAGAAGGGAGGAAAAGTTTTGAAAGAGCTACTATGGTGAGTGACATAGAGAGTTAAAATTGGAGGTGTAAAGAATTGTCTAGAAGTAGAGAAGGCCCAGTTGAGGTTCTATAACATAAACTTGTAGTGGACCCAGTTAGCACAGTTCCATGGTTTTCTCCACCTTCTTTTAATAGCCCATATGTAGGAAAGAAGGCAGCAGATGATGAGAGTGATCCAAGGCTGAGGCTTGCTATGCAATAAGGGGTCAAAACACTCAACAGAAGAAGACAGTATAAAATTTAACTCATTCACTGAGGAGTCAAGATGAGAAAGGGAGAAGAGTATAGTGAGTGCAGTGTTGATGCCCTAGGAAAGGATTAAAGGATTAAGAGAATGGAGGTTTTTTTTAAATTGTGTATTATCTGACAGGACTGGCAGCATGGGAGCTGTGTGGTCAAAGTACAGGGATAGGGGTTGAAAGGCACAGGGAGAACTAAAATTCCAATAGATTGTGGCAAGATAAGGGAATTTCAGAATTCATAAATATTGAAGTGGCACATCTGTGGTAAGGGTAAGATCACGTATACAACCATCTTTGTGTGTAACTGAAATGGAATGGAGGAATAGATCATGGAAAATCATTAAGTTGAAAAATTTAGGAGGTTAGGATGTTCAAAAGAGTTCCAATATGTATGTTGAAGACTCTTAACATGGAGACAGGGTTGGAAGAGGAGAGAAAAAGCATAAGCCAAGCACTGAACTCATTGAGGAAAGTAGAGGAATGTCATGGAGGTCTGGATATAAAATTATCAGAATTTTTATTGGATGCTAGATAGAAACTGAGTGAACCTCAAAGAAGAAGAGGTTAATGAGTGACTTCAACCAGGGAGTCAGGAGAATCCAGCACTACAAATAGAAGCTACAAGGACTACAATCCAGCACTACAAGGAGTCTGTGTGATCAGGCAGGAACCAGATCTTAGTAAGCACCAGAGATGGAAGAAGGAAAGAAAAAGATTTGATGAAAGCAAGTTCGTTATCTATGGAGCAAGCATGCCAGAGAGCACGATGGAACAAGGGTTTGGGTACTGGCCAATGAAGAAAGTGGTTTGAATGATGACAGCTCAAATTCCAAATCACTAGAATAGGGAGACTATGCCAGTTCTGTCAGGTCATACACAGAGTTTTAGTTTTTTTGTTTTATTTTGTCTTAACAATAAAGCATATATAATCAAATTCTTCTTACTAAAAAGAATTAATATTTTAGTTAAGAGCAAAAAGAGTTTTATATCATTAATAAATGAAATAGTTTATTCCACCTCTATCTCCTTTTTAAGGTTTGCTTTTATGTATATTTTAAAATGTAGCATATAAGGATAGCATATGCATATGATTTCTAGTTTCTTAACTTATAGGAATGCATGCTCAAAATCCTTTAGAGAAGTCTAGTCTAGGACCTGGAGAGTTTAAATGACTTTCCATGGCCACACAGTGAGCATGTATCAGGGAATAGCCTACTCTAAGTGAATGAGGAAAATTAGTATTAGACTGTATTATTTAATTACCAATATTACTCTGTGATCGAGCCTTTTCCTTTTTATTTTGTCAGACCCCACTTCTGAAGGTCAAGTAGTTTCTAAAAAACAATCAAATAATGTGATCACACCTCAAGGTTGCTGCTCCTTAGCCAGTTTGAGTTAGGCCCCTCCCTAGTGGGATCCCACTTCTGTCTATCCAGTAAGCAGA
Organism: Notamacropus eugenii; assembly: GCF_028372415.1. NCBI lineage: Eukaryota > Metazoa > Chordata > Mammalia > Diprotodontia > Macropodidae > Notamacropus > Notamacropus eugenii. Next base: position 172,838,639 of record NC_092876.1, on the reverse strand, counting down.
GAACCACTTCAGTTAGTCCTGTCTCAAGGGACAAGCTCTTTGTCCTTGCTTTTCTTTCATCCAAGTTAGGGGTTACATGATATATATGGGGGAGACCAAACCATGGAGAATCAGAAGACATATCTGATCAGAAGGAAGACACACAAGTTTAAAAGGCCCTATTGGTTCTCACCCTAGGTCTTTACCACAAATTGAGACAGGCCCAAGACCTTTTTATTAATAGGTTCAGCATCCTATTAATTAACTGTTATCTTGCACAGAGAATTGCCTCAGTTTACCCTTTTGTTAAATTTCATTTGTGACAGACCTCTTAACATCTCCTCCACTATTTCTAGAATATCCCAAATCCTTCAAAACAATATAGAATGAAAGGCTGTGTGTCCAAATCTAAGTTTTACTATGTCCAAGACTTCAAAGACACATTTAGTCTAGGTAGAAAGTGCTAGATTTGGAGTCAATAAGACCTAAGTTGAAGCCTGCTTCAGATATATACAGGTTGTGTGATCCTGGAAATGTCATTTAACTTATCTGATCTTCATATTTGTCATCTATAAAAATGGAGATAATATTGGATGCTAGACAGAGACTGAGTGAACCTCAAAGAAGAAGAGGTTAATGAGTGACCTCAACCAGGGAGTCAGGAGAATCCAGCACTACAAAGGGAAGCCACAAGGACTACAATCCACCACTACAAGGCATCTGTGTGATCAGGCAGGAACCTACCTCCCCACTTCCTAAGGAACCAGGTCATCTTAGGACAGATATAAGTAAAGGCAGTATAACGTAAAATCCCCCAAAAGGTCAGGACACATGGAATCTGTATTGCTCTCAACAGGCCAGGATGTCATTAACTCTCATTGTCTGCAAACAATAGACTGTCTATTCCTAATGACTGGATGGCTGTTCTGTCTTCTGAGCACTAAGTGATAGGATGGACTACAGGTACATCTCAAGTTTTCCCCGATCCCTGTAACTTTTTCCTTATAGTAGGCCATGCAACTTAGAATGTCAAGGAAGTGAATGTTGTAGATAGGGTTAGATTGATTCTATCTTCTTATCAAGGAATTCAACATAAAAGAGACAGAGTAACTGAGGCTCTGAGTCCATCCTTTCCATCCAAGAGCTAAACAAAATCATTTTCTGATATCACTCAAGCCCCAACTAGATCTCGATCTTTTAGTTTTTTTCAGTCAGACACCAGATGAAGACAAGATGAAAGGGGTTGGGTTTGTCATTTGGCACCCACCTGCTTCTAACCTCAAGACTTACTCTATAACTTTCAATCCCCTCCAATGTTAAGAGAAAAGGTATGTTTCAAAACTTTAAGTATATTTGTTTACAGTTTAACAAATGGCCAATCTAATTAAGTGATATTCAAACTAAATAAATCAGTAATGTGAGAACTTTTTTCTGTAAACTACTCTTACCAAGAAAAAGAATTCATCAATTATGGTATACCTACAAGAAGCAATTTAATTCAGGCTTGGTTTCCCCCTTACCCTTTGGGGAAGTATAAACATAAAATACTCATTTAACTTTATAAAGAGAAGTAATATAAAATTTACTATCTGTTCTTTGCTTTTCAGCACATAAACATCAATGGAACATTTGTGTGAAAAAGCTGAATTTTGTAACAATGAACTACTTGAGTTTATTAAATTATACATATCAAATAATTTAATGGCATACCCACCCAACTGAAGGTAGTAATATGAACAGTAAGTATTATTTAGCCACTCAGTTTATTGTGATGTATACTAAGCAAGCCATTTTGTAGTGGCAATGGATCTTATAAAAAATCCCTGGAATATTCCAAGACGATGCACCAGCACAGTGTCATCCACAAAAAAGGAGGAACACCTATAGGAAATCTTTCTTTAATTCTGCCAAATCAAATATAGCACCCAGTCCTCAAGAGAAATTAAAGTGTTAAGGCTGCTGGGAAGGTGGGTATATTCAGCATTGAAAATATTAAGGTCAGATATAGCCAATGGTCTCTTATCACCTGGAACTTCCTCTTACACTAAATTTTGGATATTCTTTATCCTTATATTCAATTTACCTAGCATTATTCCTCCAAAAAGATAAGAATGAGACTTTGGAAGAACTAAGTTGTATTTTTGAAGTAATAGAAAAGTGTCTCTGCCTGTTAGCATTTCCTTGACAATTAATTTCCCTCACTGTTGATCAGAAATACACCAACATTGTATTACTATATTACCCATTTTCCAAAAGCCAAAAGCTTCTAACATTGATTTCTATTTTTATTTCCTTCATCAATTTTCTGGACACAAGCAAAATCTCTGAATTATTTTCACGTGTATTCCTCTTATGAAAATCTTATAATAAATTATTTGAAATAATCTTTTATATGGTTGTTAGTAGCTTGCAGATCTTTTGAAAATTGTTCATATTCATTGACCATTTACTTATTAACTAATGGTTCTTGGTCTATATATTTGTGTTAATTACCTAGACATCAGACATTGATCACAAAAGTGATATTAATTATACTCAACTAGAAAGGAAATTTTTTTTATTTAAACAAGTACCTTATGTCATATGCTATAATAAATTTCAAAATGCATACATGACTGTGTCAATATAAGTAAATATATATATTGACTTATATATGGGAGTGTATATATGTTTACATATATATGTGTATGTGTGTATAGATAGATATAGATATAGATATAGATACATATATGAAGTAAAAGGTCATATCCCCTACTCTGCCCAAAAACAAATTACAAGAAAATGAAAAGAATTACCTTCCAAAACCACGGCTAAAGCGAGAATTCTTACCCAAATATGGGGTAGATGTGAGAATAGAATATAAAATATACAATTTTGATTGTGTGAAATTGAAAAGTTTTGTGTACACCTCACTTCTTGCAGAGGTGGAGGACATGGACATGAAAAATTGGATAGAATGCCAAACTTTTTCAATATATGGATAGTTTTGAAGAGCTGGGGTTTTATCTTCTTTCCTTTTTAATTTTTTAATAAAGGATACTTTTTGGAAGATGAAGAAAAGGAATACATCAGGATATATATAAGTTATATAAAAAGGCATAAAAATTTATTTAAAAAAACAAATGTGTGTATAAGCAAAATCAATGCAACTATGATAAGAAAGGAAACAACCTTAAAAATCTTTGCATCAATTATTTAAACTTTTGCACAAATAGAATAGATGCAAATTAAGTGGAAATGAATGGTGTGTCTAGAGTAAAAAATTACTTAAACCATTCTGATAAAAGTTTGACCTTCAAAATCTGTTGGAAATTGACATAACCTGGAAGAGCAATGTTATTCTCCACCATTATTCTCCAAAACAATTTGAAAAAAAAAAAGTTCACTCTTTCAGTGTTCTCCAAAAAACAAGCATTGGTCCTACTTTCAAATTTCCTTCTGCATTCCTTCTTAATAAAGATACTTTAAATTCAACTTGAGTTTTTTCTTTCTTAGAAATTTAGGTTCTGGAAGATATTATTTTCTTTTTTTTCTTTTTTTTTTTAAATTTATTTATTTAACTTTCAACATTTATTTTCACAAAATTTGGGGTTCCAAATTTTCTCCCCATTTGTCCTCTCTCCCACCCCAAAACACTGAGCATTCTAATTGCCCCTATCACCAATCTGCCCTCTCTTCTATCATCCCTCTCTGCCCTTGTCCCCTTCTTCTCTTTTGTCCTGTAGGGCCAAATAACTTTCTATACCCCTTTACCTGTATTTCTTATTTCCTAGTAGCAAGAACAGTACTCAACATGGAAGGTATTATTTTCAAGAATAAATCTATTTCATTCACATTAAAATTTTGTTAAACAGTATATCTATTTTCTTTAATTATTTTCTTCAAAATATCAGAATATTTGCTGCCATATCCTCATTTGCATTATTATCCACCTCTCCAGTAATTTTAGCAATACATTATTGAACTCACTTTTGAAAATGATTTAAAAGATTCTTCACCATCTACTGCATTTCCATTTTCTTTCACTGACTTAAATAAACTTGAAGTTTGTGTCTGAAAGGTTGCTCTACTAAGAGCAATGAATATTTTATTATATCTCAAATCTTTACTTTAAGAGGATACTCCATTTCTATCATAATATTTCTATACCTTGCAGTTCATTGCAAACCACAAGAACCTGATGCAACATTTTCTTTTTAGTTTGTGTTTTATAACACTCCACACTGTAGAATTGTTTTAAAGTTATGAGCACTTTCATGCATTCAAGTCCATCAAATTTTTATTTCTATGTAATAATAAATCTTTTCTTGCTTGCACTAGTGTTGTTTACATCTCAAGTATTCTTACTTTTGTTCATCTTGTTAATTGCTCTTTTAAAAAATATTAACAGCATCATTAGTTATATGGTATCCAGATTCATATCACATCCCCAAGTGATAGTAGGCAATTATAAACTAATGACATGTCAGTATATTGAAACCCTCAGCTACTTGATTCATTGGTGCTGTTCCCATGGCAGAAAGAAATATTCCTGAATGAGAGACAAGTAAAGGAGATATGTAAAGGGAATATGTGCTTAGGGAAATTGTTGTGCCTCCAAAGAGATCCTGGGGGCAATTAACATTTAGAATGAAAGAAGGGCATTGACTCAGAGAATTAATTTCCTTATAAAAGGAAGAAAAAGATGATCATGGGAATACAAGGGGTTCACCTACAAGAACTGGCATTTTTCCAACCTAAGAAAACTTTAGAGGTTGGTAGGAAAAGGCTGTGATACCAGGGTAGACACTTATCTAGAGCAACAATGGCCACAGCAGCAGCAGCTTCAGGAGCTCTCAGGGCAAAGATGGTAAGAGATACAGACAACTGGTCAGAAAGAGATTATAGGGGATTCTTTGCTAGTACTGAATACAACTGGCACTGATTGACAGCTCTCTTGCTCATAGGTAGTCTGGGTTGCAGTTCTAGGTTGGAAAGGAGTGCTAGTAGTTGGTCACAAGAGGGCAGGGTCCCTGGGCATAGTTCCAAAGCAGAATAACACTAGCACTTGCAGTTATAGAGGACCAGGGACCCTTCTTGGGTAAAGACTAGAGTGCAGACCAGGAGAGCAGTGACTGTACCTCTCCTAAGATCATATATCCAAAACTTCCAGACTCCTAGATATAGCTCTGAAAACAACAGCATGAAAAAGCCTGCAGCTTGGGACACTTCTTCCCCACCCTGAGGTGAGCAGAGCCCAACTTTAATATGAAGTTCAAAGTCAAGAAACAGACTAGAAAAATGAGCAAACTACAAGAAAAAGAATAAGAAAAAAGAATTTGACCATAAAAAGCTTCTAGAATGGTTGGGGAAACCAAGGCATAAAATCAAAAGACAACAATGTGAAAACAAATACAAAAAAAAAACCTCAGAGAAAGGTGCTAATTGAACTCAAACCCAACAAAAATTGCTGGAATAGTTAAAGAAAGTGCTCAGAGTAGTAAAGAAAAAAATGGGAAAAGAAAAGAAATTAGAAAAAAATGCTATGAAAAGAGAATTAACAGCTTAGTAAAAGCAGCACAAAAAGCTACTGAAGAGAACTCTTTAAAAATCAGAATTAGCCAAATGGAAAAGAAGGTACAAAATTTAACCAAAGAAAATAATTCCTTAAAAATTAGAATTGAAACATCAAGAAATAGGAGGGGGTACAAAATCTCACTGAAGAAAATAATTCCTTAAAAATTAGAATTGAGCAAGTGGAAACTAATAATGACTTCATGAGACATAAAGAACCATAAAGTCAAAAGAATGTAGAAAATAGAAGAAAATTTGAAATATCTTTATCATTAGTAGGGCAGCTAAAAGGAGTTTACCTAGATAGAAGGGGTGGGTATGAGCTGATTATGTTGGAATGTTCCCCCCCTAAAAAAGTAAGGGCTGAGGGAGAAGGAGTAAAGCAGAGAGAGAACTAGGAATAGTTTCTCAAGTAAAAGAGGCACTCAAGAAAGAGTTTTTACAATGGAGGGGAAAATGGGAGAAAAATGACAAGCAATACTTGAATCTCACTCTCATTGAAACTGGTTCAAAGAAAGAATCTATGTGAGTATACCTGTACACTCACATGAGTACGCATGCACTCAAATGTGCACAATAACTTACCCAATAGGAAAATAGGAGGGCAAGGGGATAAGAGAAATGGGGGTGTGATAAAAAGGAGGCCAGATTAAGGGAAGAAGTGGTTAGAAGTAAAACAGACTGTTGAGGAAGGAGAGAGATAGAGAGAAGGGGGAGGTGGAGAGAGGAGGGGGGAGGAGGAGAAGAAGAAGAGGAAGAAGAAGAAGAAGGAGAAGATGATGATGAAGACGACGATGACAATGGGATAAAGGGAAATATACAGTTAATAATCATAACTGTGAATGTGAATGGGATGAGATCATCCAGAAAATGGAAACAGACAGCAAAATGGATTAAAAACCACAATCCAACAATATGTTGTTTATAGGGGACACACTTAAAACAGAAAAAACATATGGAGTTAAAGGACTAGATCAGAATCTAATATGCTTCAAATGAAGTAAAAAAAAAGACAAGGTAGCAATCTTGATCTCAGACAAAGCAAAACCAAAAATGGATCTAATTAAAAGAGATACTCAGGGAAACTGCACTATGCTAAAAGTTACCATAAACAATAAAGTAATGTCAAAATTTTTTATAGTAAGTTTCTCTGATAAATATAATAAATTCTATACTGAGTATAGAACTGAGTCAAATTTATATAAATAAGGACCATTCTTCCATTGATAAAGCTCAAAGGATATAAAAATACAATTTTCAGAAGAAGAAATCAAAGCTATCTATAGTAATATTTAAAAATGTTCAAAATCACTTTTGATTAGGGAGAGACAAACAAAAACAATTCTGAGGTATTGCCTCCCTTCTATGAGAAATGACAGATATTGGAGGTAATGAGGGAAAAACAGACACACTAATGAACTGCTGGTGAAGTAGTGAACTGGTCCAACCATTCTGGAGAACAATTTGGAACTATGCTCAAAGAGCTCTAAAAGTGCATACCCAGCAATACCACTACCAGGTCTATACCCAAAGAGATCAAAGAAAAAGGAAAAGAACCTGTATGTGCAAAAAATGTTATAGCATCCCTTTCTGTGTTGGCAAAGAATTGGAAATTGAAGGAATTCTTATCATTTGGGGAATGACTGAAGAAGTTATGGTATGTGATTGTGATGGAATATTATTGTGCTGTAAGAAATGATGAGGGAGGTGGTTTCAGAAAAACATAGCAAGAACTATATGAACTGATGCAAAGTGAGAACTGCACAGTAGCATTGTGCATAGTAACAGAATGTTATAATTATGATCAACTGGGAAAAACTTGGCTACTCTGATCAATACAATGATCCAAGAAAATTTCAAAGGATTCATGATGAAAAAATGTTATCCACCTCCAGAGAGAGAACTGATGAACTAACTCATAGTGCAAATTGAAGTATAATATTTTTAACTTTATTTTTCTTACTTATTTTGAAACATGGCTAATATTGAAATATGTTTTGCATGATTTCACATGTATAATTTATATCATATTGCTTGCCTCCCCACTAGACTTGGGATGGGGTGGAAGGAAAGGAAAGAATTTGGAATTCACTATTTTAAAAGAAAAGAACATTTTAAATAGACAAATTTAAATGGCAAAAAGTATTCATTGGGATCATAAAGAGAGACTAATTAGACAGAAGACTTAGACTAGCCAATAGTTTTGGTTATGTGTTGATTATCTAAAAAGGAGAAAGAGAGAAGAGAAATGTACTGAGGGGAGGAGGGACAGGAAAGTTGGAGAAAGCTGTCTTACATAATTGGGATCTGCAAGTTGAAGTCTATACAAAAAAGGAGGTAGGGTGGGAATGGCTAATATTTGAACTTCACTTTCACCAGAAGTGCTCAGAGGAGGGAAGAATATATACATATACATATACATATACATATACATATACATATACATATACATATACATATACATATACATATACATATACATATACATATACATACATATATATGCATATATATGTTAGAGAGAGAGTTGGTTATAGAAAGACATTTTTCTCAAAATGGAAAGAAGAAGGAAAGGGAGAATGGGAAAAGGGCATTTAGAGGGAGGGTAGAATAAGAAAAGATTAATACTAAGTAAAACAGATTCCAACTGAAGATGATTTAAAGAAATTGAAAATATGAATTGGAATTCCAGTTCCAAATATTGAAATCTGAAGGAGTACTCATTAATTGGGGAATACCTGAAAAGATATGGTAATATAATAAATATAAATAATAAAATATAATAATAAAAATTCAATTGAATACTATTGTACTATAACAGATGCCAAGGAGATAGTTTCAGAGAAATCCAGGAAGACTTGTGTGATCTAATGCAGACTGAAGTGAAAAGAACCAAGGAAATAATTTATACATTGAAAGACAAGAACTTTGTTCAGCATAGTGGCCAATCATGATTCCAGAGGACTAACGATAAAATGTATTACCCACCTCCCAATGAAGAGAAAAAACCCTCAAAATGTTGTATAAGGTACATCTATATATGCACATACATAAAATATAATGTATACGTATATAATTTTTTTTAACATTACAAACGAAGGAATTTGTTGATTATATACGTCTGTAAAAGGAATTTTATTTTTCTTTAATTCTCAGTTGAGGGGGAGAAGAAATGGAAAGAAGACACATATTTTTATTGGTTGGAAAAAATAAAATTTAATTTTATAAAAGCCAAAAATAACCAATACTACATGATTATGTCAAACAACATGGCATAAAGAAACCTTTTTCTATCTAAAAACCAAAAGTCAATATCATGTACAATGAGGACATGTTAGAAGATTTCACAGGAAATAAAGAAGTAAAGCAAGAACCTCCACTCTCTTATATTGTCTAATTCTGGAAATGCTCGCAATAGGAATAAAACAAGAGGAAAGAAATAAAAGGCACAAAGTTAGGTGAAGAGAAGACAAAAACTATTCTTATTTTATGATTATATAGTAATTTACTTAGAAAATCCTAGGAAATCAATAAAGATATTAATGGAGATGATAGCTTTAGCAAGGCTGGGGGTTACAAAATAAACTCACAAAAACTACATAAAACTACATAAAAAATTTAAGAAACAAAAATAAAAAGAGAAAATGATTGCAAACAGCTACAAAATATATAAAATTTCTGGAAATCAGACTACCAAGACACACAAAATACTTGTATAGATTCAATCATAAAATATTATTTAAATAAATAAAGAATCACTTAAATAGCAGAAGAGATAATCAGGACATATAACTGGTATATAATAATATAATTAAAATGACAATACTACCAAAGTTAATTTATACTTTTAATGCTATACAAATAAAATTATTAAAGGGATATTTTATGGAACTCAATAAAATAATAATAAAATCCATTTGGGAAAATAATAAAAAATAGAATATCAAAAGAAATAAGAAAAAGGGCAACTAGAGGGAGGGGGAATTGACCTTCCAGAACTCAAAAAATTTTATAAAGCATCAGTCATCAAAACCATCTGGTATTGTTGAGAAATAAAAATGTGATCAATCCAGAAGACTAGATAAGGCAGAAATGATGGCACTTAGTAACCCAATGGCTGGTCAACTAGGAAATACAAATTACTTGGGAAAGACCACCCTGTTTTATGAAAATGTCTGGAAAAACTAGAAAAATGTCTTGATGAAAATAAGCCTAGATTAACACCTTACACAACATTCCACAACAAATTCTAAATGGATATATATCCTTAATTTTAAGATCATGATATAAAAAATTAGAAGAAGACAGATCCTGCAACCTCTCACTAGACGTATTCTTAACCAAACAAAGCATAAAAGCAATTACAACAGATAACATAAATAAGTGTGATTACATGAAACCAAAAGCATTCTGCACAAATAAAATGAAGGCCCATAAGATAAAAATGAAAATTATTAAATGAGGAAAAAAATAAGTAAATTTATCTGAATAAACACTTGGTAATTAATATATAAATAAATAATATATTGTATACATATACACACACATGCATGGGCATGCATGTGCATGTGCACACACATACACACACACAAAGCCATTCTCCAATGGGCAAGTTATCAAAGAATATAAGCAAACCAATCTCAAAAGTAGAATTGTAAACTTATTAATAACCATTTAAAAGAACATTACATGTCATTAATAATCATAAATAAGAGAAATATAAATCAAAAAAACCTAAGTTTTTAACCTTATGCCCTGAAAATTAACAAAGATAACAAAAAACTGGAATAATCAATGTTAATAGAGCTATGGGAAGATAGACACATTAGTGAATTATTAATCCAGTTAAGTGACCTTATTGTTAATAGTCATATCATTAAAAAAAAATAGAATAGAAACAGATTATATGCTTTTCACTACTATGGGTAATAGATATAGTCTTAACCAAACAAGGGATGGTAGCAATTACAAAAGATAAAAAGGTAAATTCAATTACATGACAGAGAAGCATCTGTGCAAATAAAATGAAGGTCCCACAGATAAGAAGGAGATTGGTCAAATAGGAAAAATATTTTATATCAAATTTTTCAGACAAGGATTTGTTATCAGGGGTGGAGTCAAGATGGCAAAGAAAAGGCAGGGTTTTGCCTGAGCTCTTCCAAATCCCCCTCCAAAGAACTTTAAACAATGCCTCAAAAAAGAAATCTAGAGTGGTAGAATCCACAGAAGAGCAAGATGAAACAATTTTCCAGTCCAAAACAACTTAGAAAGGCAGCTGGAAAGGTTTGTCACACCTGGGTGGGAGTGGAGCCCAGTCCAGCAACATCAACTGAGCCCCAGCAAATTAGCAGCAGACCTTGGGGACAACTAAATCAGTGGCAGTAGCATGGCTTCTAGAGATTTCAGTCCAGACAGTAAGGGGCTCAGACAACTGATCAGAAAGAAATTACAGAGTCCATTCATTGTCACTGGGTGCAGGACTTGGTTGCATTGTCCATAAGAGGATAAGAGTCTCAAGTCCTGAGTCATAGCCCCAGGACAAAGGGGAGCATTAGTACATGAAAGCTTGTGGTTACAAGGCAGTATAGACCCTGTTCACAGTTTCAGAGTGAAAGGAGTGCTTGTGTCTGTTCACATAGCAGAGCTCAGGCCATGAGAACAGTAAACACACCTTTCATCAGATCATATCACTTTAGAAGAACTGAAAAGTTACAGACCTCCAGAACTAGTTGTAAAAATAGCTGCATAAAAAACCTGAAGCTTAAGATAGTGTTCTCTCCAACCCAAGAGCAGAGCCCAACTTTAACATAAAGTTAGAAGTTAAGAAATAGGCTGGGAAAATGGGAAACCACAGGAAGGAAGAAAGAAGGAAAGGAAGAAAGAAAGGAAGGAAGGAAGGAAAGAAGGAAGGAAGGAAGGAAGGAAGGAAGGAAGGAAGGAAGGAAGGAAGGAAGGAAGGAAGGAAGGAAGGAAGGAAGAAAGAAAGGAAGAAAGAAAGAAAGAAAAGGAAGGAAGGAAGAAAGAAAGGGAAGGAAGGAAGGAAGAAAGAAAGAAAGGGAAGGAAGGAAGGAAGAAAGGAAGGAAGGAAGAAGGAAAGAAGGAAGGAAAGGAAGAAGGAAAGAAAGAAGGAAAGAAAGAAGGAAAGGAAGAAAGAAAGGAAGAAAGAAAGAAAGAAGGAAAGAAAGGAAGAAAGGAAGGAAGGAAGAGAGGAAGGAAGGAAGGAAGCAAAGGAGTAAGGGAGGGAGAGATGATGGGAGAGAGAGAAGGAGGGAGGGAAGGAGGAAGGAAGGAAGGAAGGAAGGAAGGAAGGAAGGAAGGAAGGAAGGAAGGAAGGAAGGAAGGAAGGAAGGAAGGAAGAAGGAAGGAAGGAAGGAAGGAAGGAAGCAAGGAAGGAAGCAAGCAAGGAAGGAAGGAAGGAAGGAAGGAAGGAAGGAAGGAAGGAAGGAAGGAAGGAAGATAGTGACAGGGAAGATCAAAACACGAACTCAGAAGAAGACAACAAAGTCAAAACTGTTATATCCAAAGCCTCCAAGAAAAATGTGAATTGGTCTCAAGCCCCCAAAAAATTCCTGAAAAAGCTCAAAAAGGATTTTAAAAATCAGATAAGAGAGGTGGAGGGAAAACTGGGAAAAGAAATGAGAGAGCTATAAGAAAATGATGAAAAGAACCAAAAGCTTGGTAAAGGAAGCACAAAAATAATACTGGCTTTTTTTTTAAAAGAATAAGCCAAATGATAAAAAAGAGACACAAAAAACCACTGAGGAGAGGAATGCCTCAGAAAGCAGAATTGGCCAAATAGGAAAAGGCATACAAAAACTAGCTGAAGAGAACTCCTTATAAAGCAGCATTGACCACATGGAAAAGAGGTACACAGATTAGCTGAAAAAAAGAACTCAAAATGTAGAATTAATCAATTGAAAAAAAGGTATAGAAGGTCATTGAAGAAAATAATTCCTTAAAATTAGAATTGGGCAAGTGGAAATTATTGAGGACTCCATGAGACATCAAGAAACAAACAAAAATGAAAGGATGAAAAAATAGAAGAAAATGTGAAATCTCTCATTGGAAAAACAACTGATCTGTAAGACTGATCCAGGAGAGATAACTTAAGAATTATTGGACTACCTGAAAGCCATGATCAAACAAAGAGCCTAGACATCATCTTTAAAGAAATTATTGAGGAAAACTGTCCTGATATTCTAGAAGCACAGGGTAAAATAGAAATTGAAAGAATCCACTGATCCCCTCCTGATAAAGAATTAGGATGATAATATTCAAGAGTTCAGAATCAGTGGAAAGTGTAGAGTATGATCAGTGTGAATAAGTGAATCCATGAGTGGAAGACACCATTTTTTTCTCTCAGGGAAAGGCAAGCAGGCAATAAGTAGACACATGCATTGTAAAATGGAAAGCATGTAATGAGAAGAAAGTCCCTCATTTCTCCTCTTCTATTCCCTCCACAGAATAAAGATTTGGCAGGAGATAGTACAACAAGGAGTGGAATTCCAACCTCCCCAGCAAGAAATGGAAACACTACTCGTGGACAACTTTCCTCTTCCTTTACAATCAGGTACAACAAGAAAGGGGGTATAGAGTGTGTTAATGGAAGACTAATACCTCTGAAGTTAGGGCTGCTGAGCCCTTTTCAGGGCTTCTTTCCACCTTTGCTGTCCACCTGATTCACCCAGTTTTCTCCTGTGGCTCCACGAAAGATTAGCCTGCACAGTGACCACACCCCAGTAAAACCATCTCAGTAGATAGGCTAAACCAGATGGAGGGTAACCAATGAGCCTCAAACTCATAGGTGAATTAGTGGGGTATCTACACTGAGCATGTGAAGACTTCTCTGAGGAATAGGCAGTTGTGAACAATTTGACTCAATGGACTGTGAAGGTACCTAAATCGGACTCTGTGGAGTGCTTAGAGCTGGTTAGATATTGAAGATGCCAAAGTGATCCCCTGCATCTCAAACCATCATCAGTTACCTTGACTTTATCTTGCCACTGGACTCTGATAAGTCTGAAAGAGAGAGTGAGGCTGACAACTTCATGTGATTTTGCCTCACTTAAATCCAATTTTTGCATGAATCAAAAGACATCACCCATACTGTTTTATCATTTTTACCTAGTTCAAAGTCCTGTGGTGACAGGCAAGTGATGAAGCCATAGTGGGAACTGTAGTCACAACCCTGCACACAGGCATCCCAGGCTATAGGGTCATCTCATTGAACTGAAGCAGCAAAGGAATTTGACAGCCATGTGGGAGTCTGAACAGTCTTTTTAAGGACTATGTCGCTCACTTTCTAGTTTGAAAAGGTGCCCCCAAAATTGTCTACTTTACCCAACACTGGTCTACTTACCACAACAGATAAGAATCCCACCCTGTGGTCAAAATACAAAAGAAAGTGTAAAAACTTTTGCAGAAAAGATTCCATTCACCATTGGTACATGGAATGTGTGGATGCTTAAGGACAACATGAAATTCAGTAGACCTGAAAGATTAAAAGCTCATGTTGTGAGAGAACTTAGCAGCTACTGAATCCAAACAGCAGCCTTGAGCGAAACAAGACTGGCAAATGAAGGTCAGTTTATTGAAGTTGAAGCTGAATACACAATTTTTTGAAGGGGCCACCGTGGTGAAAAGTACTGTGAAGCTGGTATAGGTTTCATAATCAAATCTAATCTAGTGAACAAGCTTGTATGCCTCCAAAAGGAGTGAATGACAGGCTCATAACAACATGATTTCACTTGCAGGAAAGTGCCACACTACCATCATCACCCCCTATGCTCCCACTATGATAAACCCTGATGAGGTAAAAGAAAAATTTTACAAAGACCCAGAGACTCTCATAATCACTGTACCAATGGATGACAAGTTTATAATTCTGGGTGGCTTTGGGTAGCAGGGAGACCTTGGGAGGAATGGAGTCAGAAACAGAAGCAGCAATGTCACTTGCTATTGAAGACTTGTGCATGACCTTACCACCAACACTATCTTCCACTTACCAAAACACAATAAAACTTCATGGATTCACCCTTGCAGCAAACATTGCCACTTAACAGATTGTTATTGTAAGGAGAAGAAACAGACAAGATGTGAGAGTGACAAAGGCAATGTGTGGTGCAGGGTGCTGGACTGATCATAGACTTATACCCTCTAAACTAAATATTTGTATTCAACAAAAGTGGTGGCCCCAAGGCAAGATGACTACCAGAAAAATTAATGTTAACAAACTAGAGTGCTCCTTTGAGTGGAAACAGTTCCTTGTTAACTTGGAGGGAAAGCTCAGCCAACACACAGTTGACAACAGTGGAGCAGAAAAGGAATGGGCAGCTTTTAGACACTGCATTTACTCATCTGGGCGAGAACACTCATAAACATCAACACCGGCTTGATAAAAATGATGGGGAAATTCAGAAGCTGCTAAATGAAAAATGAGAACTCCATAGGGTCTGCAAGCAGGATACTTTATCTATGTCTAAGAAGACAGCATTTAATTTCATCAAAAGTAAAGTACAAGCAAAGCTTAGAGAAATGTAGGATTCCTGGCTCAGTAAGAAGAAAGATGAAATTTAGTTTTATGATGATAGTAACAATCCAAAGCACTTTTATGATTCCCTGAAAGCTATTTATGGACCAAAAACCTATGGTGCATCACAACTACTCACTGCTGATAGAGCCACATTGATTAGTGATAAGAACATGATCCTAGAGAGATGGTTTGAACACTTCTATAGTGTTCTCAACAGATCATCATCAATCAATGCTGAAGTCCTTGACCATTTGCCTCAGTTTGAAGTCAATTCCTCTCTAGCTGAAATTCCAACTTAAGAGTTTTTGAATACCATTAGGCTCTTCTCATGTGGCAAAGCATCTCAACTTACAGTCAAGATTTACAAGGCAATTGGTCCACTTCTCATGCAAAAGCTGACATAAAATTTCCAGGTTATATGACAAAAGGAGGCTATTCCCCAGGAGTTCATTGTCCATCTCTAATAAAGATAAAGGAAATTGATTGTCCTGTGACAATCATGGCTGGGGGGGTGGGTCCTTTCTCTTAGTCATTGCTGGCAAGATTCTTGCCAGAGTCCCCCATAATAGGCTGATCCTTCACTTGGAAGATGGTCATCTACTGAGAGCCAGTGTGCCTTCAAAAGGGCCATGGAATGGTCAATATGGTGTTTGCTGCCTGACAAATTCAGGAGAAATGTCAGGAGCAGAAGAGAGGTCTGTACACAACATTTATTGATCTGACCAATGCCTTTGATACTGTGTGATGGAGGCTTGTGGAAAATTATGTCAAAATTTGATTGCCCAGAGACGTTTATCAGTATTGTATGCCAATTTCATGATGGCAGCTTGCACAAGTTCTATATAATGGACAATGCTCTTGTGTTTTCCCAGTCACCAGTGGTGTGAAGCAAAGCTGTGTGCTTGCTCCCGTGATTTTTAGCTTGATGTTTTCAGCAATATTGTCAGATGCCTTCAATGACAGCCAGAGTGAGTTGGAGTTAAGACTGGTCTTTAAGAGAAAAAAAATGTTTCAGAGATTAAAATCTCCATTCCCTTTGGGCAGAGCACTCACAGGTAAGGGTGTGATAGCTTATGTGGACAGGGGAAAGGGAAAGAAAGAAACAATGAAAGGAAGGAAGGAAGGAAGGAAGGAAGGAAGGAAGGAAGGAAGGAAGGAAGGAAGGAAGGAAGGAAGGAAGGAAGGAAGGAAAGAAGAATCCCTGCTTGATCATTGTTTGGTCCCTGATTGGCACAGAATAAATTCAAATAGCAATTGTTTTCTGTTTTGGCCAGAAACTCTGAGAGTCTTCCCCTCCCAGACAGAATTTTTTTTTTAAAGGTAATTCTCTGCCTCACTTCTTATTAAGCCTTAAGCTTTACATGGACCCAGTCAGAGACCTGTTAAAGTCCTTAGCTTGAAAAGGCCAAGGTCCCCAACTGCATCCTGGTCCATCTCCAGTTGTCTTGATCTATATCTGACCACTGGACCCAGATGGCTCTGGAGGAAAAAGTGAAGCTGGTGACTTTGCACAGCCTTTCCTCACTTAAATCCAATTCACTTGCATGTCATAAAATTACCTCCCTGTTGTCATAGTCATCTTCTAGAACAAAGGACAAACAACAGCAGCAAGCAGACCCCTTCAATGAGGATGAAAAGCTACCATACTGATTGTAAATGACTTAACTTGAAAAGGCTACAAGCCAAGTCTAAGGTGGAGGGAAAGTTGGTGCTTGATTTTTTCTTTGTGGATGATTATGCACTCAGTGAGACCCCCAAAGCTGAGATGCAACAAAGTATGGATTGATTTTCTGCTGCTTGTTTTAATTTTGGCCTAATGATTAATACCCAAAAAAAAAAAAAAAGTGCTCCATCAGCCAGCACCATACCATCCATATGTGGAAACATCAGTTACAGCAAATGGAGAAGTTTTGAATACTGTGGATTAGTTTATTTACGTTGGCAATATACTTTCCTAGGATGTACACAAAGATTGGTTGACACACACATTGCCAGAATTAGCTCAGCATTTGGGAGGCTCTGAAGGAAAGTATGGGAGAGAAGAGGTATTAGACTGCCTACTAAATGGAAGGTCTACAGAGCCGTTGTACTGATCTCATTGTTGTATGCCCGTGAAACCTGAATAGTATACCATTGTCATGCCAGGAAACTGAATCTCTTCCATTTGAATTGTCGTAGAAAGATTATGAAGATCACCTGACAAGATAAGGTACCAGACACTGAGGTCCTTTTTAAGTTGAACTGCCAAGGATTCAAACTCTATTGCAGAGAGCACAACTCTGATGGGCTGGCCATGTTGTTCAAATACCAAGTATACATTTGCCTAAAATAATATTTTACATAGAGCTCACACAAGGCAAGCATTCAATGGAGATTGGAAGAAGCTCTTTGATACAAGGATGATCCCAAGTTCTCTCTGAAGAACTTTGGAATCAATTGCATGACATTGGAATCACTGGCCAAAGACCACCCAGGATGGCATGTCTGCATCAAAAAAGCACTGTGCTCTATGAATGAAGCAGAATTGCAGTAGCCTCAAAAAAAAGTGAGATACACAAATTTTAAAATATCTCCTTTCCAAATGTTTGTGTGATCTATTTGTACCCAACCTGTGGTAGACCTTTCCAACTTCATATTGGTCTAATCAGCCACAGTCAGATACAATTTACCTTGACTCTAACATAGTAATGTCATTTTGTTCCTTTTTGAGAATGAAGGACAACAACCAACCAACAAAAAGAAATGGAAGGAACTTGGTCAAATGATAATGTGAACCTCTTTCCACAGGAAGCTAGAGATCAGGCAGGCATATGGGGAAATGTCAATGACTGGAAGAAATGAAGATCTCCAACAGGTGGAAGTCACAAATCTTGTACTACATTCCCTTGGGGACAGGTACAGCAGAAGAAAGGCACAAGTCTACAGAAGGTAATTTGGGATGATCATAGTGATAAAAATAGCAATAGATCAATAAATTCATATTTTATTCCAAGCTCTTTCACTAACTAGGCATATGACTTTGATCAAGTCAGTTTTAAGCCTCTTGCTTCAGTTTTCTTCTTTGTAAAATCATAGGATTGGATACAATGAGCTCAAAGAGCTCTTTCATCTCTAACATTTTAAGATTTTGTGACTGAATGGTTCTATAAATCCCTATAACACCTATTGTTTTCTATGTGTTGCTTCTCTAGCTAGAGTGGAAGCTCTTAACTTGAGGGCCCTTGTTTTATATATCTATATCCTAGAGAGTGCTTAGCACAGTGCCAGGTACACAATAGTCTCTAAAACACTCCTTAAAAGTCTTTTTATTCCAGCCTCCATCTAGAGCAGCACCCATTACTACCACCGAGGGGTTGATGCCCAAGAAGAACCAAATTGCCATCTATGAACTCCTTTCTAAGGAGGGAGTAATGGTAACCAAGAATAATGTCCACATGCCAAAGCTCCCTGAGCTGGCAGACAAGAATGTGTCCAATCTCAATGTCGTGAAGGCCATGCAGTCTCTAAACTCTTGGTCCTATGGTAAGGAGTAGTTCACATGGAGACATCTCTATTGGTACCCCACCAATGAGGGCATTCAGTACCTCTGGGATTACCTTCACCTGCCCCCTGAGATTATATTTACTACACTCCACAGAAGTCATCATGAAACTAGAAGGCCAAGGTCCAAAGGTCTGGAGGGTGAGAGACCTGCCTGGCTTACTCGGGGTAAAGCTGACAGAGTCACATACAAATGAAATGCTGCTTCCTCTGGTACTGACAAGTAGACCAAATCTGGGGCTGGGTCAGCAACAGAATTCCAATTTAGAGGTGGCTTTGGTCATGGACATAGTCAACCTCCTCAATAAAAACTCTAGAAATATGTTTCATATTGAAAAAATTTGGGGGAAAAATAAAATAAAATACTCCCTATATATTTGCAGACAGATTGTTTAACTGAATAGATGGTCATGTTCATCCATGCATAAATTAGATTTATAAATTAGGCTTCTTAGAAAACAGAGATTTGGGATAACATATATCTCTGAAGGTAAGGAGTCCTTAGAAAGGGAGATGGGTAGGATGGATACTTGAGAAGAGTTCACAAAGAGCCAATTAGTGAGCATTTGTGTTTCCCTTCCCTCTTCTGTTTTCTCCCATGCCTCTAATTGCCTTTTGGTCACTTTCCAGGGTATTACAAAACAGGAGCCCTTTGGGTAGGTCAGTAGCAGTCAGTGCTAGATGTATCTGCCCCACCCACTGGTCACTATATCATTAACTGGCACTATATCACTACTGACTCAACTGCCAGGAACCCCACAAGGGATAAGATGAACAAGCTGTCTCTGTTGGGTCTCTCTCTTCTCTTCCTCTTGGGGAGTGAGTCCAGAGATAGAATGCTGGGGATACTTCTGTGGGGTCTCTCTCGTATCCATATCAAGACCAAGTCTGAATATCAAATGAGGGATGACAAAATAGAAAATACTCCTTTTTTCCCCTCAATCCTCTTCCTTTCCCTGGGGGATGCTCTTCTTCAAGCTCTGACCAGGTCCATATCCCTGTTGGAGACTGAGACCAGCAACAACTGGGGTTTGACAGGATTGAGTGACCTGAAGGAGATAATATAATATGTTCTGTCACCTTCAAGATGGGGATCCAAGTCTTCTTCCTGGAAAGAACATGAGAAGAGAAATCATATGTGCTATTTGCCAAATATATAAAAAAGGTGTCTGAATGAAGGGTGAGGGTACCTATACTACAACAGGAAAAAATGGATGCAGAAGCTTCTCCTACTATAGCTACTCCAAAGTCATTTATGGTGAGGAAATCAGAACAGAAACTGCTTTGGCTCCAGTTCTTGATAGTTCAACCCATGAGCTGGGGTTATTACCCCTGAATTAGTTCCCATGAGGGTGGGGGCAGCAGATACCCTTGGGTGAGAACAATATGAACAGATCTCTTCAAACATGTTGGGATTTTTGCAGCATTCCTGAGAGTAGGCAATGCAATTAATATTCAACTCATTTTATAAAGGAAACAACTGAGGCTCATGAAGACGAAAGCATTTGTTCAAAGTCACATAATTGGTATATGCTAAGTTGAGATATGCCTAGGAACACTCTTACTATAAGTCTATGGGGTTGAAGAGTAAGAGGCAAGAGCCTTGGGTGGGTTGCCCATCTCTAGCTTATGTGACCTAGGGATGGGGAAAACTCATGAAAAACAAATACTTCTCATTTCCTAGTGTGGAAGTTTACATATGCCAGCCTGGAATGTGCTCAAGATTGCAGAGAATCTCTAACCCTCACAAACTGGACTCAACTGGTGAATACTTGCTGCAGAGGGAACCACTGCAATAAAGTAATAGCATTTCAATGATTGTTCAGTAGAAGCAAGTGGTGCTTCCTGTTCCATCTCACTGCAATCACACTTTTGTTTCACATACACACACATACACATACACACACACACACACACACACACAATCATTTCTTTCCTTTTCCCAACCAATAGACCTCTGTGGTTGCCCCTGGTCCTACTCCCCCTTAAGCCTATGATGGACTCCATGATGAGAGATTGGACACATACAGATGGAATTAAAGGGAAGAATATCTATTCTATTCTGAAAGTTGGCCATAATGAATTCTTCCCTTTGTCTTATGATAATCTTTCCCTTAATTTTCAAGTAAAGTTTTCTTTAGACCTATTTTGATTCAATTAAATAAAGGCAAAAATCATTTTTATTCTTACTTAGCTCAGGGGACATCATCAGGATCACTAGGGTACCTTGGGGGTCAGGAAAACACCAATGGCATAAAATCCAGAGGATTCATCAATAAAATCCAGAGGATCTCTAACAAAAGAAAGCACATCTCAGGAGGGACTCAGCCTGTGACTGCTTATGCATTTCTTGTGGGTAGGCAATTTATTACAAGACCTTGGCATTTCTATAGAAAAGGAGGAAGAGCTAGAATTCTAAGAGATGCTGAAAATTAAGGATTTGAAAAGGTAGAGGAACTAGAAGAAAACTCCTTGTCACTGTAAACTCTGACACTCCCCAGTCCTCTGGGTCATTATTGAGATCCTATTCTGCTTGGCTCAGTGCTACCAATCCCAAAACAACATCAAAACTTCAAAAATTAAACCAATGGTAAGATGTGGCAGATTTTGAAGTAGAAATGACATTTAACAGTCTAAACACTCAGCAGGAGGCAATACACTCAGTGACACAGTAATGAACTGCTCCTTCAAAATCCCCAGGACACTAATCAGAGCATCAACAACCTAGCAGTCAGGACAACAGCCAGCTCAGCATGGGAAGGATGTGTACACACTCATACAGGCTGACAGTTAGCGATGCACTTGTAGACAATTTCACCCCACAAGGTTGGAATATGTACATGATAGATAAGAATATTTCATGAGCCAGGAACCTACTAGTTATGCCAAAAAAAAAATCATCTATTGTAACTGCAGCAACACAGCATGAATCCAAGTGGCTTTGAGCTTAGGTTGTCAATAGGTACTGGTGGTATTTAATTAAGAGTTCCCACTATGATAGGTATCTTTGGTTCATGAACCAGAGAATGGAGGTCTAGATAGGTTCCCCACCCCTGATCCAGAGTATATAGAAAGGGAGGATAGCTAATAAAAAGAATGAGAGAAACACTTTCTGAAAAGGGGCTCAAAAATGAAATTTCAAAAACTACCAAATAAGATCGATTGAAGGGGAGTAAAGGAAGGGAGGATCTAAGAGAAAAGGCTAAGAAACAAAAGGGACAGATCTAGGATGGGAGAAGAAAGCCTGTGGGAATAGGGTCACCTTTTAAACGATTCATCTGTTAAAAGATAACTTAACACCTATTAAAAGATAACTTTTAAAAAAGTATTAGAAACAAATGGAGGAAAATATAAATCAACCCGAAAAACTAAATATTAATTGATTAAACAATCCAATAAAATGAAAAAGAGGGACAGTTTGGATAAGAAAACAAATCTCTACAACTTGTTGCTTACAAGAAACACATTTAAAAATCAAAGATATATACAAATTAAAACTGAGAGGATGAGGAAGAAAACTTACTGTGCATCAAGCGAATTTTTTAAAAGAGCAACAATTGCAATAACATTGTAAAAAATCAAAAATAAGTATTCAGTAAATAAAAAGGGACAAACAAGGAACCTACGGTATATTGAAAGGAATCATAGAAAACAAACCAATGTAAGCAATAAACTTATATAATCCAAATGTCTTAGCAACCAAATTTATAAAGGAAACATTATCTGAGCTATAGGAAGACATAAAGAGTAGCATAATAGTGACAGGAGACTTCAATATCCCCCTCTCAGTTTTGGGTAAGTCCAACAGAAAGACAAATTAAAGAGAAAATACAGATCTGAACATACTGCTGGAGAAAAAAGTTAAAAGACTCAGGGAATCGTCTAACTGTATTAGGGCACAGAGATATTGCAAACAAATGTAAAAAAAAGGCAGAAGTAGTTAATATATCCTTTTCAGAACACAACGCAATGAAACTAGTTCAGGAACCACAAAGAAAAGACACAGGACTAAATGAAAACTTAACAATAAAATCTGAAATAATGAGTGGATCCAAAAAGAAATCCTAGAAACAATAAATAACTACGTAAAAGTAAATTATAATTATGAAGCAATATAAAAAAAGAAAAAGAAAAAAAGAAAGAGAAAGAGAATACCAAACTTTCTGGGATGCAGCCAAAACAGTTGAGGCAGAGAGGAAGAAGATGGAGAAGTGGAATCATATCAGTATAAACATGCATTAACCAAATAGAGAAAAAAGAGGATTAATGAACTGAATTTGCATTTTTAAAAGTGGGAGCCCAACAAATAAATAAATAAATCCAAAACAAGCACAAAAAAGGAGGCATTAAAAATTAGGGAGGAAAATAGATAAATTGAAAACAAAAAAACAGAAATTATAAATAAAACTAAAAGTTGATTCTTCAAAGAGAAAACCTTTATCAAGCCAATCTGATTTTTAAAAGAGTAGAAAATCAAATCAACAAAATATCAAATGAGCAAGGTGAAATCACAATAATGCCAGAAGAAATAAAAAGAATAATCATAACATATTTTGCACAGTTATATGCTAACAAAACTAAGAAGACAAAAACAAATAGGGGAATATCTTCAAAAATATAAAATATTCAAACTATCAGAAGACTAGATAGAGATCTTATATTACCTAATCTCAGGAATGTAAATAGATGTAGCTGTAAACGAACAATAAAAAGAAACCTTCTGGTTCTGACAGGATTCTATCAAACTTTTAAAGGAAATTAGTACCCATATTTCACTAATTATTCTCAAAAATTAAGAAAGTATCCTAATAGTATCTTTTTCTGAGATAATTCTAATACCTAAACCATTGAAAGATAAAACAGAAGGAAAATTATAAGCCAAAATCATTAATGAATAAGCACTCAAAAATTTTAAACAAAATCCTGTCAAACAGACCACAGGGACTTATCCAAGAAATCATTCATCATGACCAGGTGGGATTTATATCAGGGTTACAAGGCCATTCAACATCAGAAAAACAATCTAAATGATTAATCATGTTAAAAATCAAAATATCCAAAACTAAATGATCATCTCAATAAATGCAAGAAAAAGCCTTTGGCAAAACATAGTATTCTTTTAAGCTAAAAAATAAAATCCTAAAGTATAGGCATAGAAGGACTGTGTGTGTGTGTGTGTGTGTGTGTGTGTGTGTGTGTGTGTGCATCTGTAAAAGATGTACCTAAAGCTAAAAGCAAGTATCGTATACAATGAGAACACAGTAGAACTTTTTCCAATAAACGCAGGGGTAAAGCAAGGATGCTCACTCTGCCCACTATCATTTGATACAGTTCTGGAAATGCTAGCAACAGCAGTTAAGACAAGACAAAAAAATTAAAGGCATAAAGATGGAAATAGATAGATAGATAGATAGATAGATAGATAGATAGATAGATAGATAGATAGATAGATAGACAGACAGATAGATAGATGATAGATAGAAAGATAGATTAGATAGATAGATAGATAGATAGATAGATAGATAGATAGATAGATAGATAGATGATAGATAGAAAGATAGATTAGATAGATAGATGAATGAATGAATAAATAAATGGAAATAAAACTATCCCTATTTGTTGATATGTTGGTATACTTACAAAATCCTACAGAACAGGGAATCCTAGGGACAAAGCAAAGATACTAATTGAGAGAATTAGTAGTCTCAGCAAAGTTAGAGGCTACAAAACAAACCCTCACAAATCAATAGTATTTCTATATAATAATAACAAAACACAAGAAGCAAAAATAGAAAAAGGAAATCCTATTCCAAATAACTACAAAATACACAAAATATCTAGAAATCAACCACCAAGGTAGGCAAAATACTTGCACTGATTCAATTACAAAGTATTCCTTAAGGAAATAAAGAACAATTTAAATGACTGGAGAAATAGTCAGTGCTCATAGCTAGACCATATCTATATAATAAAAATGACAATATTTATTTATAAATTTAATTCATATTTTTAATATCACACCAATCAAGCTACCAATGGGATACTTTGAAGAACTTGATAAAAACAATAACAAAATTTATTTGGAATAAACAAAATATCTAGAATTTCAAAGAAAATTATCAAAAGAAGTACTGATGAAGCAGGAATAACACGTCAAGAACTCAAACTATTTTGTTAAGCAGCAGTCATCAAAACCTTCTGATATTTAATAAATAATAGAGATAGAGCAATGCAGCAAACTAGATAAAAGAGAATTATAAGCAATGGAACTCAATAATCCAGTGTTTGATAGAATGGAAAATATAAATTACCCAGGGAAAAAACTTTATTTGATTAATAACAGCTGGGAAAAGTGGAAAGCTATCTAACAAATTGGATTTAAACCAACACTTTACACCATATTCCACAATATATTCTAAATGGTTATACAACTTTACTATCAAAAACCATACTATCAAAAATGAGAAGAGAAACAGATTACATACCTTTCACAGATAAGGGTAGCAGACATATTTTTAACCAAACAGAAGATAAAGATAATTTCAAAAGACCAAGTAGATAATATTGGTTACTTTAGACTAAAAAGTTTCTGCATAGACAAATTAAGATAAGAAGGGAAATGGTCAAAAGGAAAACAATTCTTTATATCAAAGCTCTTAGATAAGGCTTTGATATCTGAGACATTTAAACACTTACTACATGCTTGCAATAGTCTTTATCAGATTCATAGCCATTCCTCCAGTGGATAAGTGGTCAATGAATGTGAACAAAGAGTTCTCAAAAGATTTGTATTCACAATCGTATGAAAGAATGCTCTAAATCACTTTATAGTAAGAGAAACATAAATCAAAAAACTCTGTGGTTTCATCTCACATTTTGCAAAATGGAGGAAAAAAATGACTAAAAATGGCAAAAGTCATTGTTGGAGTGCTTTTGAAATGATCAGCATGCTAATGTTTTGGGGATATGAAGAAAAAATAATTGAATCAGTTGAGAAGATTCCAAGAGAAATCAAGGATATCTGTAGGGAACAGCCCATAGGTCATCTCCTCTCTTTTTCCCCAAACATCCCCAGTGTTGGAGCTCCTTTGTCACTTTGGAAGAACTAATACATGAGACATACAGGATTTCTCCAGCTAAACTACAGGAAGTCTGAAATGGAACCAGAAGAGGAACCCAGGAGACCTGTCTTCCAGCTCCATTAACCTAAGACCACACTCCTTGACCTGCCACAAGCTCATCTCCACAATAGTGAAGAGTAAGACACTCAGCTTCTCTAAAATCCCAAGCAGAGCCTGGTACTCCTGTGTAGAATGCTCGCAATCTTGTCTCTACCTATTGATATTCCCACAATTCTTCAAGTTCTAGCCCAAGTCCCTTCCCCCCAACATGTCCCCCATAAATTCTACTTGTCCCTAGAGTGTTTTTCCTGTGGAGACATTATGGTGATGAAAAATGCATTGGGAAACCTGGCTTTTGTCCTAACTCTGCCACTAACAAGATATATTAGCCAAGTCACACAGATATCTCTCAATTTGGTTTTCTCCTCTATAAAATCAATGGACTAGACAAGATGATTTCTAAAGGCCTTTACAGCTATTTTTGAGGACTCTAGGACCACATGATTTTATAAATCCCTATATCACCTGTGGAATGCCATGTGCTGTCTCCCTAGCTAGAAGGGAAGTTTTTTAAAGGCTAATACCCTTGTCTATACCTTTTATAGAATTTAGCACAGTGCTGAGCATATAGGAAAGGATCATTAAATAGTTAATGGATTTAACTGATTTTGTCCATTATCATCTACCTTAGGAGAGTTAGGTACCCCCAAGAGACAGCAAGATAAGATGTCAGGTGGATACGTCAGAGGGCAGCACAAAGAACAGCCAGCCAGCAAGGACTTAGATTGTGTTTCCTACTCCAGCCCCAGCAAGAACCCCTGGGAGGTAGGTCAGTAGCAGTCAATGCTCAGATAGTCTGCCTCACGCTCTAGTCACTGTATCAATGAACTGCATTGGCTCACCTACCAGAAATCTGACAGGGCATAAGATGATCAAGCTGTTCCTGCTGGGTCTCTTTCTTCTCTGCTTCTTAGGGGGTGAGTTCCAGGAAAATGGGTAGGGAGCACTGCCCTGGGGTCTCTCCCATATCTTCTCCAAGTCCAGCTCCATAATATCAGATGAGAGGGTGCAAAACAGAAAATACTCTACCTTTTTCCTCAGGTCCCTTCCGTTCCCCTGGGAGGACATTAGGCTACTTCCCCCAGTTCTAACCAGGGCATTATCCCATTAGTAGACTGAAATCAACAAAAAAGTGGGATTTTATGGGGCTGGGGGTCTGAAGGAGATAATGTAGCACATTCTATGTTACCTTTTAAGATGGAGATGCGGAGTTCTTACACTTTTGGGAAAAGAAAGAACTCCACTGTTCTGTCTGCGCAATGTATAGTAAAGGCATCTGTCTGAAGGGTGAGGGCACCTGTTCTGCAGAGTCAGAGAGAGGATGCAGAAGTCAATTATTCTATATGTTCTCTGGAAATGGTGAGAAAACCAATGCATAGCCTCTACTGCCCCTGACCCCCTAACCAGAATTGTTTCCCCGTGGGGTGGGAGGTTCCCATGTCTGAGTTAGCTCCCCAGGCCTTTGACTCTTCTGGGGGTGGGAAAGTTCTCACCTGAGGATGAGAATGATTATAACAGCTTGCCTGTATATAGCATTTTGGGACTTCTCACCACAATCCTGGAAAGTAGGTATTATCATCCTAATTTTATAGGTAAGGAAACTGAAGCTCAAAAAATTATTCTGTGACAGAGCAAGGGGCTGAATCCAAGTCTTCTGCATCCAAGCCCACTGATCTTTCCATTGAGCCACACTAATAGGGACCATGGGAATCTAGACTTCCTATCCCTGGTAAAAACAGTTGAATAGAGAGGGAGGAGAGAAGACATTAAAACAAGATACAACTGGGATCATTTCTATCTATATCTGTAGGCTTCAAGCGTAAGGAGCCATGTAACAGAATTGAATTTGCCTTACCCGGGTTATGGCATAGGACTGGGGGGCGGAGGGGGGGGGCGGTCTTCAAAGGTGAATACTTCTCTCTTCCTAGGATGGACCTATTCTTATGCTAAACTGGGATGTTCTAAAGATTGCAGACGCCCTGTAATCAAAAGTGCTTTGATGTATGAGCTGATCATCTGCTGCGGAAACCCTTTTTGCAACAAAAAACTTTCATTTATTCAGTAGAAGTGGGGGTGCTCCTTGATCCATCTCCCTGTTCCACCATCATATATACACACCTATCCCCAACTTTCCCCACCACATAGACTCCTGTTTCCCCCTGAGCCCATGAATCATTAGAGGTCAGAATTACACAGATGATGCTAAAGGAAAGAGCACTGGTACCACTCTGAAACCTGACTGTGTGAAATTTCTGCACCTTGTTCATGTTACCCTATCCCTTAATTTCCAAGTAAAATGTTCTTTAAGACTACCTTGTTTCAGTTGAATAAAGGTAAAAAATCATTTTCATTCATGCCTAAGCTTAGGCCAGGAATGCTAAGGATAATCAGGATTCCCCAGGGGCCAAGTAGGGGCCTGCTGGCATGAAAAGATAGAGGGGCTACCAAGCAAATCTGGGTGAAGGCCTCTTACAAGGGAAAGCATAACTCCAGGCTGTGACTGCTTGTTCACTTCCTCTATGTGATCCATTAGATTATAAGGCCTTGACTAATCTGTAGAACAGGACAGAAGATAAGACTCTAAGAAAATCTAAAACAAACTACTAGAAGAGAAAGCTCTTTGTTATTATATCCCCTGAAATTTTCCTCTGGAGCATTATTAGTATGTCATTCTAATTTGTTGACTAGTACCTACCCCCCACCAATACCACTGATTCTTCATGGATAGGATTTTGCAGAGTTAGGAATAGGAATGGATAACTAACAGTCCAGGCTACTGTCCAGGAGGCAGTATACCCAGGATGATAATAATATACTGTTCTTTCAAGAAGCCCAATACACTAATCAGATATAAGCTGCATGGCAGTCTGGGAGGCAGTCAGTATAGCATGGAGATGGGATGTAGGCTTACAAATATTGAAGGTATAAGATGCATTCGCAGACAATTCTACGCCACAGGGTTGGGTACTATGTACAGGTGTTATAAAAGGGAATATAGCAACCATGAGGCTGCTGATGATACTAAAATTAGCCTAGAAGTCTGCAAAACAATGAATCAATCCCTAATTTCATAGTGATTGCAAATTTCTGAGCTGTAAAGGCTCAAACTGAACATTTAACAACTGGCTCTCACAAGCCATTAGAATTGCCTCCACCATACGCCAGCCATAAGTCATAAAATGTATGAAGTAAAAAAGATCATAGAGGTAATCTAGTCTAAACCCTTCATTTCCCCTTGCAGCATCAGAATTGCAGCCTTAGAAGGAAACTTCCAGTAACTGAGACCAAGCCTTACCAAAAAAAAGAATTCCCCAATACAACATACTCAATAAGTAGTCAACTTGTCATTCAGTCTGACTTCTTAACGTAACCAATTCTACTTTTGAACAGAGTATTTTCTAATAACAAGACTAAATTTATCTTTTTACAATTTTCCCTCATTTAAATATTTGGAAATAGTTATCTTGTGCTCTCTGAGCATTTTTTTCTCCAGTTTCTTCATCCTAATATGGCATGGAAGTGAGATCCTTCACCAATCTGGCTGCCCTCTTCTTACCACTTTCCACATTGTCAATTTTCTTGCCAAAAAAGACTTTGGAGTCGTTCTTGTCAAATGTCCCCAAGACAAAGCTACTACATTTATAAGGTACTCTGTAGATTCACATCTATTCAAAATCATTGTTCATGAACCACCACCAATGTACTTACTTTTCTATTCATCCAAAGGATATAATTAGTTCAAAGGAATTTAATAAAATAGCAGAGTAAGAAAAGTGAAGATAAATTATATTCTTCATAAAGCAGGAGCGTATTCTGAATGAGTGAGCACACAGTGGAAATGTCAGAGTAGTATACACATACACACATAGTCTCAGGGCTAAGGTGATGAAGACATACACAGCAGTGTACATATGTGCTCAGCGTACAAAGGCAGAGGAGCTACTCATACAAGGCTGTTGATACTTTCTGTTAATATTATTGGGCTGTTCCTCCTGGGCCCACTCCCCACTGATCTCACCAGGCATTCAATCTCTGTTGTATCTAAGTCTCGACCATAACTGTGGCCATGGCAATGTCATGTAAGCTCTACTTGACGATACTCCACTGGTTCTGTAGTCACTACCAAGTATGGCTTCCCTGAGCACAAAGGAGTGAAACTTTTATCTACTTCCTACTTCAAGCTTCAACTGGAGTACCTCAATTAAGGGTATAAATCTTCTCTACAAAAGAAGGGATGCTGTCCCTACTCTTTTAGCTTAAAGGACAAAGGTTTTTTGCTACAGCAGCTCTTTTAGAAAAAAAACGACACAAAATCCTGGCACCCCTAGTCTTTGTACTAGAAACAACTAATACTTAAGAGCTTTATCCCATATGTCAGACAGAATCTGTAAAAAGTCTATGTGTTTCTCTGAGCCTTGGATAAAGTAGGCATTTCTTCTCCAGGATGATATTCCACAGTCTAGGTAGGAAGATACAGCTAAGATCAAAATTTTCAGACTGAAATCTACCTTTTAACCTCAATATACTGGTCACTTAAGTCCTGTTCTCTTTAAAAGAGCTCCCTCTGACTTTGGGTTGGAAATTCTTTGCACCTTTCTTCTTAATTTCCAAACTTCTACCCAGTCATATCAATTTAGAAACCACTCTTCCAACCAGCTGCCAAAGACTCCGAGTCTGGAATCCCCTAATTTCTCAACCCAAAGACTCTTTTGGTCTCCCTTGCAACAAGTGGGAAAAGGAAGAGAGGCAAGGTTATCTTTATTAACCTGGCTATCTACATCCCTATATCTAATAACTATATGAGCCCAGCAATAAGACTGCCCTATCCCTGGATGTTCTCTAGGGAGTGAGAAAGACAGGAACAGAGAGGCTCCAGTCTAGAGGCTCAGTCATAGGATCTCCTCAAGAGCTAGTGTGATGGAGTCCACTCACTTTGTCCTTGGAAAGAACTCTTCCTTTGGAAAGGAATTCTCATCTGCAACAGACCCATTATCAGGGACAAAATGACAGCAATACCCACTGAAAGCCCCCATCTTTACCCAAACCAAGCTTCCCAGGGCCTCTATAGATAAACCTGCACCATTGTTCTAAGGAAAAAATAGCCAAAAGACTGCAGTTCACAGTCAAGGGTAGCAAGACCTCAGATGGTTGCAGCATTGAAATCACTTGCTCCATTGTAGAAACTTTAACAAGCTTTCCAATCCTGGAACAAAACCTCACAAAATGGACTGGATGTTGCAAGAGACCACAATACTCTTTCTACTATGTCAGCCTCTAGAATTCCCTCCATCTCCTCCAATCTCCTTGAGATACTACACATCTGGATCCCAGCCTCCAATTAGAAAGATGTCCCAGTCACCTAGGGCAGAACCAAAAGTGAAAACAAACCATTCAGATGCAGCGAAAACCTCAGGACAGTCAATAGTTCTTCCTTCATGATTATTGCCCTCGATTTAAGGTAGGCTTTGGAAAAGGCCACAGCCTTCACTGATTTCCAAATTGTCTTCTTACAGAATACCACAGTTCTCCATAAAGCTCATTCTCGAAGGTAGTAATGTCAAACTCAAATAGAAAGGGATCCCTGAAGACCACATATTGACTTAGAAAACTACAAATTAGCATTATCCATGTTGTATTTTTATTTATTTTGTGAAACTTTTTCCAATGACATTTTAATCCCTTCCCCCACACTGGAAAGTGTGGCCAAATGTTGCAGCTGACCTGAGTTTAACACAGCTCCTCTTAGATACCCAGCACATGATGATAGTAAGTATTTGTCCATCATTTTTATCTCCCTTACTAGACTATAGGCACATTGTGGAATAAGGGCTGTGGCTAATTCACCTCTGAATCCCCTTCAATGTCTGGCACAAGGCTTTCCATGTAGTAGTCTCAGCTATTTGATTATTCTTTATTAAATAAAGGATTAAAGGTATGGGAGGACAGAAGCCCAGAGGAGACTAGAGGATTTGTCTCAGACCCCAACGAATTCTGATCAGAGTTTGAAGGGAAGTTCAAGAATTTCCAGGGGAAGAGACCTGAGAGATAAGAGGGAACGCTGACCTCTATGTTTCCACTGGCCTGATGTCTCATGGCTAAGTTCCAAAGGGAAGCAGAGAACAGCC
Organism: Notamacropus eugenii; assembly: GCF_028372415.1. Classification (NCBI taxonomy): domain Eukaryota; kingdom Metazoa; phylum Chordata; class Mammalia; order Diprotodontia; family Macropodidae; genus Notamacropus; species Notamacropus eugenii. The sequence goes on along the minus strand of NC_092876.1, from coordinate 172,806,729 downwards.
ATCCCTTAATTCACTCACTTGAATGGTGCAGCAGAGTAAGACTGGGCAGAAGCAATTTGTCCATCTTCACACCTTGATGGTTCCAGGCAAAGGAGCCATTGTATCTCAAGGAGACACTTATTTCAGCAAACACTGGCACCATGGCTGCTGTAAATCTGTCATAAAGAGACCGATACATAATAACACCAAAATTATGGACGATGGCTATTTAAGGCATATGGAAGAGAATGGAAAGGAAAAAGCCAGTCTAAATGACTCTTCTTTCTTCCTCTCACTTGCACATATCTTACCCATCTCCCCTTTCTCCTGGCTTGTCACTTTCACCATTTTCCCATTCCCCAGAGTCCAAGGGAGAACATATTAATAATGTAAAGAAGACCATGTAATAGGAAAAGAGGAGTCACTGTAATCAGGCTAAGACTTAGAGTTTGTACAGTTGTGTGGTACAGTGGATTGAAAGCTGAGCTTGGAATCGGGAATACCTGAATTCAAATCTTGCCTCAGACATTTATGAGCAAGTCACTTAACCTCTGTTTATCTCAGTTTTCTCAACTATGAAAGGAAAGAGTTGGACTTGATACCCTCTAAGGTTCCTTATAGCTATAAATGTCCTATGAATTTGGAGATTACATTTCATCAGGACCTGGTAGCCACTGATTATCATTTGTTGTCAAGGCCAGTATCTGCCAGTGAAAAGGTCCATAGGAGAAGGAGCCAAGAGAAGTGTTCCCCATTTTCTCAGGTCCTAGAGATATAGATGGTAGAGATCAGCACATATAAGGTAATTCTGGAGTGGAAAGGGACTGACGGTATTACAAATCTCATTTGTTGGTAAGGCAATAGGAAAAATCATTCCCTTTCCCCCATGCTTCCTCAGTTTCTTTTTAATATATCTAGTTCTAACATTTAGGGGTGGGATCTTGAGACACTTTTCTTTAATCATGCCCATGATCTATGGGTGTCGTAAAATGTTTATGAGATTTAGGGGAAAGTTGGGATTTTGTCCAGGAGCCTTAACATTTTCCACTTCTATTTTTGTTGTGTCTGATAAACTCTGATGCCGTGGTATTTTGAATGCCTGTGTTTTGTAAAAGTAGAGTTTACTGAGAGGACAGAATCTATATTCATGGTGGAGTCTCCAGATTCATAAATTTCCTGCTTTAAGTATTTTCAGAAATATTTCACTTATTCCTGTAATTTAAATTTCTACTCTTGACAGCCTAAGTTTTAGACTTCCCTGAACAACCAGGAGCAAATGACTTACTCTTTTAAAGCCTCAGTTTCCTCATCTGTAAAATAGGAATGATGATATTTACATTACCTACCTCAAAAAAAAGATGTGAAAAACTGCTTTACAAACCTTAAAATTCTCTATAAACGTAAGTTATTATTTATGGGGGAAGTCGCATTTCCATCCATCTGAACCCTCCCCTGGAATATTAACAGAGAATGAACTGCCTCAACCTTTCCACAAGGGAGATAAGCAATGTTCTCATAGCATTCTCCTCACTATAGATGAATTAAAGAGCAGAATGGCCTATGGACCTGAATCTGGAAGACAGGCTTCTCACACTCCATTCCCTTCTGTGATATTGACCTACAATGAAAAAATTAGGAAAATATTCCTGACCTATGCCTCAGTTGGTCTTTCCATAAGGGGGATGGGTCTCCAGTGACATCTGATAAGAGTTAGGGGACAAAACAAATTACATATGGGGATATTTTGTATTGAGACATTTGGTTTCCCATCAGGCTACACTCTTCTGAACTTCTCCATGGTGGCCCAGAAAACTCTTCATTCTAAAAATCACTTCACCCTTGGGACTTACATCCCCAAAGTACCCTCTGCTCCTTGGGCCCCTCCCTCTGATTGGAAGGTAAAAGGGTCTTCCAAGAACCTATCCTTCAGGAGGGAGCCCAAGCCATCTATCTCTTCATTTCCACTAGTCTGCACTACTCTTGACTTTATTATATTCCCCGCATCAGGTACTGTCTCCTAGCTCCAATCTTTTAGCTTCCTTTATGTACTGTCTTTTCCATTAGAACATAAGATCCTTGAGGCAAGGAGGACTATCTTTCTTTTTGTATTCACAGTGCTTGGCACTGTGAATAATAAGCATTAAAAATGCTTGTTGACTTGACTTGACTTGAGTTGTGTGCCTTCTTGGCAGTCAACTCAACCTGAAATAGAGAACCAAAGTAGCAACAACAAGGGTCTTTAACGGAGGCAAAGGACTTGCAATTCTTGACACCATGCAGCACCACAGTACTGAAGTGCCTGGGACAGGCAAAAGGGGCAGGGTTTAAATACACTTCAACAGGGACAGGGATTCTCATGGAAGGCACAACCTCAACAAGCTGTTACATAAGTTGTTTTGCAAATAGCTGAAAGTTCATAGAGAAGACTAGGGAAGCTTGGAGAATGGTGACATCTTGTCAGAACAGTAGTCTCCAGGTGCATCAATGGGGAGTTTACAGACAAACTGCAGGATTGGCTCCAGCTAGTTTGAACCTTCTCTAATGATAGGGTCGGGGCCAGGTAGCCCCTCTGATGGTTGCATTCGATAACACCTTTCCAAATTCTTCAGATAATTCCTTTGATTCGACTCTGCCTTGGGGATTTTGGGACAAGACAATATCTTCTCTATTCTTAGCCACCCCAGAGCTCCAATAATGTCTGTGTTATGACCTTCCTGAAGAGAACTGGTCCATCCAGTGGAATATCACCACCCATATCATCATTCTAATGCCATTGTAATAGTTAAAATTAAGGTAAAATGAAGCACAAAGTTCTGAGCATGATCAACTTATTAATAAAACAGAAATTTATCAATAAATCAGATTTCAGCTTCCTCAGCAAAACTGAGACTCCAAATGAGGGGGGACAGTTCCCTTAAATAATTTTGGGGAAGTATAGAACAATGAATAAAACTTCATAAGCAGGAAACAAGTTGTAATTGGTTACAAGAGTTCAACATCATGAATAGCCAAATCAATATAATTGGTTTCGAAGCTGAGACAATACGATTCCTTGGAAATTGGGAATGAGGGGTTAGAAACAGCTCCCTTCCTTCTTTCTTCTGACTAAGAAATGTTCATTGTTTGAGACTACCTGCAAGATTAGATAGAGTGATCCTGTCTTCTTTGGATAATAAACCAGACATTCTTGAAGGACAGCTCTGTGATGTAAAAATACTACACCAGACTCCTTGGTATTTCCTACATCCTGAAAAGCAAAAATAGAACAGTGATTACCAAAGGAACTAGATTTCTAAATTTAACTCATTACACACCTGCTGAATTTCTACACTAAGTTCAGAGACAAAGAACCATGACTTAGGTAGTTACAGGACAAAATCAATTCATTCTAAATAGGATCAATTAGAAATGATGCACCATCTTAGTACATATTATCCTCTGGGACTACCTTCCCAATTTCCACTTGTACTCACAAACTGGGTCTCAAAGAGGGCAACTTCTCTTTTGGACTCCATGGGACTTTGAGGGTCTAGGAGAATTGGTTTTCTGGTACTACTGCTCCTGAGCTCCCTTGCAACATGCTTCTCCCAAAGCTTATCAATTGACATCAATTAGCCAGCCAAATTAATTAGCTTTTAGAAATTGATATTTACTAAGGTGGTATAGTTAGAATAGTTGGTACAAACATCCCACCAAACTGAGAACGTGATCCGATACATAACAGAATGCAGGGGAAAGTAGGCTCAAGCTTAAAGTACATTAGATCAATTCCTAAAAGATACTATTCTCCCTTTCTTTTTTTTTCAGCCAAAGGAAAACAAAGTTTATTGAAGATCTACCATAGTCGGTAGACTCTTAAAGAATCTGAGCATCTGTGATGCTTGTATTGACATGTGCGCCAGAATGACTCTAAGTCTATTCTTGCTTTCTTGAATTACTAATGATATGCTTCTTGGGTATACTGTAGTTTCTGATGTAGTCCTGGTAGAGTCTTGAAGCTTTCTTTCCTCAGTATTATTTGTTCCGAGCTCCATATACAGACATTTGCCACCAACCACTGCTGTCTTAACTATTAGGGTTCCAAAAAAAAAGTCCAAATCCTCTCTCCTTCAGAAGATGAATAAGATTCTCCTCCAGTCAAATGGGTGGAGAGAGGTAGAGTCTCCCTTTCCTGCTACAAGTGATTCCTTCCAAGGAGTTTGATTCAAATTGCTCTTGAATACTCTTGAATTTCCTGGATTCTGAACTAGCTTGATATTATATAGAAATTCCAAAGGGTATTCCAGGTAATACATTAGTTTAATACCTTTCACTGTCTGATTCATTAGAAGTATATTCAATTGATAAGATTATGTGAGCTAGGGTGACTTATTAAATGACTGATTGACTAGTGGACTATCACTCTACCTTCCCCCCCAGCTCTTACATCTGAATAGAAGGAGCCTACTCTCTCCATCCTTAGTTTTTCTTAAACAAGTTTTATCAATTTGAATGTCATATACTCCCAAGTAGAATGTAAACTTCCTGAGGGCAGGGATTGTTTCAGTTTGTCTTTGTCTAGTACCTATAGTAGAACACTTCCTAGGATACAGTAGGCACTTGATAAATGCTTGTTGATTTTATTATAATGACTTTAATGTTTAATCTCTTTTTATATCAGGAAAGATTTTGTTTGCTTGTTTTAGTGGGGGGGGGGGGTAGCCTTGGCATGGGTAGAAGTGAGACTATGAGCAGGAATGGAGGAGGGGTAGGAGTAATGGGTTACTACTAAAAGTGGATCTACTTCTTTAAGTTTGGGGAGGGGGAGGTGCAGGGGAAGCAATGATTGAATTGAGAACAGATCTGAGAGGAAATTGAAAAAGTCTGGGCCATTTTAATGGTTTCTCTTCCACCAAAAGAACATAAAGTATAAGCTTATAGTATTTAGGGCCTAATGTCATGAAAATTATCCAACCTTCCTTTATAGAGGGTGGGGATCTGAACTTTCTGGGTAACTTTCCATCAATCAGCAGTTCTGCTGTGCAATTTTATCTACACAGAACATCATGTGGACACCCATTGGTTCCTATTCCCCATTCAGTTTATTTTTTAGAACTGTCTTCCCCATTAGATTGTAAGCTCCTTGAGGACAAGGAGTTTATTTGTATCTATAACACTTAGCACAGTATCTGGCACAGAGTAGGAACTTCATAAATCTTTATTTTTTTTCTTGTTCAGTATTTTGTTTTTTCCCAAATTACACGTAAAAACAATTTTTAACATTCATTTTTTAAATTTTGAGTTCCAAATTCTCTCCTTCCCCATGTCCACCCCCCAATGAGAAGGCAAGCAATTTGATACAGGTTATACACGTGTAGTCACACAAAACATATTTCCATATTAGTCATGTTATAAAAGAAATCTTAAAACAAAAACAAACTCAAGAAAAATAAAGAAAATTTCAAAAGGATTCTTTGATCTATATTCAGACTCCATAGTTCTTTCTCTGGGGATGGGTAGATAGCACTAGAGTTCTGTTGGATCATTGTATTACTAAGAATAGTCAAGCCAATCACAGTTGATCATCTTACAATATTGCTGTTACTATGTACAGTGTTCTGGTTCTACTCATTTCACTTTCCATCAGTTCATGTAAATCTTTCTAAGCTTTTCTGAGAGCATCCTGCTCATAATTTCTAATAGCACAATAGTATTACATAACAATCACATACCACAATTCATTCAGTCACTCCTCTCAATTCCCAATTCTTTACCAAAACAAAAAGAGCTGCTATAAATATTTTTGTACATATAGATTCTTTTCCTTTTGGTTTTTTATGTCTTTGGGGATACAGACAAAATAGTGGAATTGCTGGGTTGTGGATGGTTTTACAGCCCTTTGGGCATAGTTCCAAATCGCCCTACATAATGGTTGAATTAGTTTACAACTCTGCCAATAGTGCATTAGTGTCTCAGTTTTCCTACATACCCTCTAATATTTGTCATTTTCCTTTTCTGTCCTATTAGTTAACCTCATTCTGAGGTAGTACCTAAGAATTGTTTCGATGAACATTTCTCCAATCAACACTGATTTAGAGCACTTTTTCATATGGCTATAGATTTGATTACTTCATCTGAAAATTTACTTCATAACTTTTGATCATTTCTCAATTGGGGAATGACTCTGATTTTTATAAATTTGATTCAGTTCTGTATACTGAGGACTTTATCAGAGAAACTTGCTTCAAAAATTTTTTCACAGTTAGGATTCCTAAATGTATTTCCCTCTATCCTATTTTCCACATTTATTCTATTCTCTCTCTCCTTTCATTCTGTCCCTCCTCAAAATTGTTTTGCTTCTATCACCTCCCCCAGTCTACTCTTCCTTCTAACAGCTCCCCCCTTCTCTTATCCCCTTCCCCTCCTGCTTTCCTGTAGTATAAGATTGATTTCTATACCTAACTGAGTGTGTTTGTTTTTCCCTCTTTGAGACAATTCTAATCAGAGTAAGGTCCAAGCATTCCCCATCCTACTCCCATCTTCCCCTCCCCTTTAAAAGCTCTTTCTTGCCTCTTTTATGTGAGATAATTTACTTTATTCTACTTCTGCCTTTAACTTTCTAACAATGCATTCTTCTTTCTCATCCCTTAATTTTATTTTTTTAGATACCATCCCATCATATGCAACTCATACCTGTGTGTGTTCATCCTTCATTGCTGAAGAAGACCATGCCATCAGAGAAATGATGACATGACTTGCACTTGACTTTGTTTTGAGTGAGGGAGGGCTATGCAGGTCACCAGCCTCACTTCTCCTCCAGAGTGATCTGAATCCAGTGACCAGATATTCATCAGGATGGCTGGAGATGACCCAGGATGAGGTAATTGGGGTTAAGTGACTTGCCCAAGGTCACACAGCTAGTGAGTGTCAAGTGTCTGAGGTGAGATTTGAACTCAGGTCCTCCTGACTCCTGCACTGGTGCCCTATCCACTGCCATCACCTAGCTGCCTCACCTGTACTCTCTGTCTATATAGTTATCCCTTCCATATTGTGACTTTCCCTATCTTGGTTTTGATATATCACAGGTTAGCATAAGAAATTAAATAGGAATTTGGAGGGGGAGAGTTTTGCAGAAGCCACAAACAACACACATGCACACAGAACCTATGACCACATACCTAACCCAAATTTTATAAGAAGTTTCTATAAACACCCCATAAAAGAAAAAGAAAAATTCAGATCTCTTTTATGGTTTGAAGAGAGGGCAAAAAATTTTACATGGATATTCCAGATCATAGAGGTGCCATACTTCTAGCCCCCTCTATATCAAAGGGATAACAGTATACTACTTCTAACTGCCCAAATAATGAGAAAGTTCTTATTAATTACAGGTAAAATCTTCCCATGTGAGAATGTAAACAGTTTAACCATATTAAATCCCTAATGATTTCCCTTTTCTGTTTACCTTTTTATATTTCTCTTGAGTCTTTTATTTGAAAGTCAAATTTTCTGTTCAACTCTGGTCTTTTAATGGAATACTTGAAAGTCCTCTATTTCATTGACTATCCATGGAATTCCATTCAGTCAAGTTTGGGTGGAGATAGACCCTTTTGCCTAAATTGCCCAAGACTGGGAATGGTCTGGGTATAGAGATAGTCTTTCTGTCCAAGGATGACATGATATCACTCACAGCCCTTCATTGGAGTAAGTCCACTTCAATTTGTAAAGTCCACTTCTCATTAATTGTTAGCCAATCAGGGTTGACTGCCACACTAAGGATAACCTACTCTTCAAAGGGCATATAAACTGTGAACCCAGCCTCCATTATTGCCTTTGGTCTAAGAGCTACCAAATAATCATTCTTTTATTAATAAACATGCTGGCCTTAATAATAAAATGATTAAATTACCTAGAAATTATGTCTCCAAACTTTTTTAAATGCCAGAATATCTAGGCTCTTTTTTTTGATCATGGCTTTCAGGTAATCTGACAATTTTTAAACGATCTCTCCTGGATCTATTTTCCAAGTCAGTTTTTTCCCAGTAAGATATTTCACATTGTCTTCTATTTTTCAGTTGTTTGGCTTTGTTTGTTGTTTCTTGATGTCTCATAAAGTCATTAGCTTCCACTTGCTCAATTTTAATTTTTAAGGAATTATTTTCTTCAGTGAACTTTTGTACCTCTTTTTCCATTTGGCTAATTCTGCTTTTTAAGGAATTCTTCTCTTCAGTGAATTTTTATATATCTTTTTCCATTTGACTAATTCTGTTCATCTCTTCATTGAATTTTTGTACCTCTTTTACCATTTGGTCTATTATGTTTTAAGGTGTTATTTTCTTTGGTATTTTTTTGTGCCTCCTTGACCAAGCTATTGACTCTTTTTTCATAATATTTTCCATTACTCTCTTTTCTCTCCCCAATTTTTCCTTTACCTCTCTTACTTGATTTTTAAAATCCTTTTTAAACTCTTCCATGACCTGAGATAAATTCATTTTTTTTTTTTTTGAGGCTTTGGATGTAGAAATTTCATTGTCTTCTGAATGTGTGTTGATCTTTTGTCAACATAGTAATTTTCTATAGTCAGAATGCTTCTGTCATTTGCAGAACAAACATTTTTCCAGCCTATTTCTTAACTTTTAGCTCTTTGATAAAGTTGGATTCTGCTTCAGGGTGGAAGGAGCACTGTCTCAAGTTTCAGGGGTTTTCTGCAGCTTTTTCCAGAGATACTTCTAGGGGGTCTGTAAGTTTTTAGTTCTTCCAAGGTGGTTACAATCTCTGGTGTGCTGGTGCTCCTCTTCATCCTGGGACTACCTCCCAGGACTGTGACTTGGATCCAAGTATGGGCAAAGCAACAGAGTCCTGTCTCCACTGCCAGCAAAGAGACCCCTGTAATCTCCTTCTAACCAGTGGTTTGACCTTCTTACCATCTGTGCTCTGAGAACTCTGGAAGCAGCTGCTACCCCTACTAATTCAGGTATTCCCAAGGTCTACTCCTGCTTTGCTGGGACTTGGTCTAAGCTAACTCAACCTGCACTGGACTGTGCTCCACTATAACCCTGGTGCAATAGAACTTTCCTAGCAAGCTTCTAAGGTGTCTTGGGCTGAAAATTTGTTTCACCCCATCCTTCTGTGGGTTCTGCCACTCCAGAATTTGTTTGGGGGCATTATTTAAAGTTGTTTAGAGGTGTTTGGAGGACAGCTCAGGTCAGTCCCTGCCTTTTCTCCACCATCTTGGCTCAACACCTTTAATAAATGTTTATTGAATTGAAAACTGAATTGGATTCTATTCCCATTGCCTCATTGACATATCAGAAACAAAAAGAAGGCTAGGCTATTACTTTCTTCTAAAGAGAAAGTCAATTTGCCCAGCCAGAAGACTCTAAAAAACTGTTTAGGATAAATGTAGTCCAATTTGAAGGTAATTAGGTCTTAAAGTAACATTCTGATGGCCAATTGACTATCTGATCCCCTTCATCATAGCTATTACAAAAGAGATATTCTGAATCGATGCTGATTCTTTTAATATAGCTAATTCTCACCTTAGAGAGTATTCTTCCTATTCTTTGATCAATTCAATAAATATTATCATGCAAAAGCTAAAACTTGACATGAAGGAGATTCTCATTCAGGGTAACCCTGAAGGCAGGTGCTTGAGGGAGTAGGGGACAAAGAGAATCAGTCTGGTCACTCTAGCTAAATAAAGTTAAATAAGGTAGTATACTTGGAAACCACTACAAATAACTTTTCACCTAAACTTCTGGTTACCTTTATCTTATATTTTGCTTTTTATGACCAATCTATTATTTTAACTATGTTAAAAGTTCCCAAAGAGGGACTTCTTCTACATATGCAAATTACTCCCTCCTTTGCAATTTTTAATATTAGAGAGTGGCCTGGGGACCTGAGTGGTTGCTCATTTAGGGTCACACAACCAGTACATTTCCAAAACAAGACTTGAACCCAAGTCTTCTTGACTCGGATGCCAGTTCTCTACTTAGTACTCCCTACTGCTTCTCTAAGCTTGTATATTATTTCTGTATTTATATTCTCTTTTCCTATGAGACTATCCCCTAGAATTAGAATTGCTGACTTTCTTTAATATTGAGCTCAAGCACTTCCTCCTCTTTGGAGGCCTTTTCCATTCTCCCCAGATGCTATTGCCATCTCTTTTTAAGACTATCTTCCATCAAGATTTATATGAACTAATGCAAAGTACAGTAAGCAGAACCAGAATGCTGTACATAATAATAGTAATACCATTATAATGATCTACCATGAAAGGTTTAGCTACTCTGATCAAAACAGCGATGCATAACAATTCCAATGCTGAACAACACTGTCTACTTCCAGAAAAAGAACTGATAAACTCTGAGTGAATATTGAAGCACATTTTTAAATTTCTTTACTTTTCTGGATTGTGTGTGTGTGTTTTCTTTTACTACATGGTTAATATAAAAATATGTTTTGTATGACTTCATATGTATAGTCAATATCATATTGCTTGCCTTCTCAAGGGGTGGAGGAGAGGTGGGAAAGAGGAAGAAAATTTAGAACTCAAAATTTGGAACAAAAAGAGTGTTAAAAATTTTGCATGTAATTGGGAAATAGTGAAATCAATAAAAATATATTTTTAAAAGATTTCTTTCCATCTGTTCTGTATTTGTCTTATTTGTTGTGATCTAAATATGTTGTCTCATCAGTTAGAATATAAGCTTCTTAATAGCATTGACTGTTTTTGGTTTTTCTTCATATTTCTACAGTTAAATGATGCTTGTTGATACAAATGCTTGTTGATTGATGGTGTATAAGTAGAAATGTAAGAAGAAAAGAAGCCACTAAAGGGTAGTGCCAGCCGTAGAAGAAGGTAGATGGATAATTAAGGTCAAGTTGCAGATCTCTGAATCCTAAAAGCCTAGCCAACTCAATGACCAAAAAATCAACTGACTCAATACCTTGAGAATCAGCATTTTAAGATCAGTGAAGCTTAGGAATAATAAAGTAAACCCTGGGCCAAGGACGGTGTTCCCATGGGTCAATTTCATGAAAAATTTGTTTCCCCAGAAAGCTAACATCTACCGGAAAAGGCCCAGCTTAGTACAGTTCTGCAGAGATGCCAAAAATAGGTTATTGCTTTTCATCAAAAACCGATGGAAGATGATGGGCTCTTTATTTGCTTCTACCTCCTATACCAGGGAACAAAACAGGGATTACCACAGCTTTTTGTCTCCCTTCTCCCTCCCCCCAACAAGGAATGTCAAGAGTATCCTTCTAACTGGAATTCCATCAAATAAAATAACAGGTCAGCCTAAGATGCCTAAAAAGCCCTTCACTGGGCCTTTTTGAAGATAAGAGTAATGATTTTAAAAGGGTCAGGGACATAACCTACCTCCTGGGCACCCACCAACCACAGTAAAATGTTCTTCACCCTTCTGCCTCTCCACCACCACCATTAACTGTTATTTAAATTCTTTAAGGCATTCCAAAAAAGCCCATCTTATTGTATATGACCTGTGTACCCTAATGTGAAGTCCAAGGCACGACAGTGAAGGCAGTTGTCAGTCTCGGCAATGTAAATAAGTTGTGTCATGTGTCACCTTCCTTAAGGCTACAGAAAAGTAGGGAGTCACTATTTTAATCATTCAAGGAGGGAATACAATACTGCAGTGTACAGACAATAGACAACATATCTCAGGGAGGGGGGTGGGTGTATCTTACAACTCTTCTTTAAAGCCAAGCTTATTCATTATGATTTTGTAACTCACACTTAATTTTTTAGTTGTTCTTTATTTTTACTTTCTTGTAGTCGTTGTACATATTGTTTTCTTGGCTCTGCTTATTTTACTCTTTATCTTCCTATGCTTTTCTGTATTCACCACTTTTGTCATTTCTTACAGCACAGCTAAGTGCCCCAGTGGATGGAGTGCCAGGTTTATGGTCAGGAAGACTCATCTTCCTGAGTTCAAATATAGCCTCAGACATTTACTAGCTGTATGACCCTGGGCAAGTCACTTAACCCTTTTTATCTCAGTTTCCTCATCTGTAAAATGAACTGGAAATGGAAATCCCCTTTTCTTTGCCAAGAAAATCCCAAATGGGGTCACAAAGAATTGGACACAACTGAAATGACTCAACAATAACAGTATTCCATTACATTCATGTATCATGATTTTTTTAGCCACCCACGCCAAATGATGAATATCTACTTTGTTTCCAATTCCTTGCTGTCACAACAAGTGCTATTATAAATATTTTGGTGTATATAGGGATTTTAGGTTCATCAATAATCTTTTGGGGATATAAACCTAATAATGGAATCTCTGTCAAAATGTCTGGATATTTTTGTCCTTTGTTTACATTATTTAAAATTACTTTCCAAAATGACTGTACTGATTCATAGCTCTATCAATAGTACACTAGCATATCTATCTTCCCACAGCCCCTCCAACACTGACTGTTCCCATATTTTGTCATCTTTGACAATTTACAAGGTATGCCTTTTTACACTTTTAAAAGTTATTGAAGACCTCAAAGAGATCTTGTTGATATAGCTCAAATCTATTGATATTTATAGTATTAGAAATTAACATTGATAAATTTTAAAATGTTACTTATTAATTCACTTAAAATAAAAACCTATTACCTAACATAAAAAATATTTTCCAAAAAAAAAAAATAGTAAGTAATGGAATATTTCCAAAAATGTCTTTGATGTTCAGCTTAACAATAAAAGAGAGCTAGCTTCTATCTGCTTTTGTATTTATTCTGTTATAATATGTAAACATTCTTGGACCATGCTTATTCTTGAACATAATGAAAATGGAAAGAAAAAATTTGTGTTCACGGAGTCATGACCTGCTTCTAGCCATCTTTCCAAACTTACTGCTCCGTGCTCTCCTAGTTCCTCAAAGTGGTTGGGGCAATTTTCTAAACACCTGTGCCTATATGGTAATCAGAAAGTCCAAGAAACCTGCTAATACTTAGAAGCAGCCAATAAGGGGAGGGAGGAGAAATAGGCAGATGATTTGAGAAACCAGCATAAAAATATCATGTACCCTGATTCTATCTCATGTACTCCTTTCCCAGATCACAATCAGCTTCCCTGCCTTGCAAAATTGCTTCATTCAGTGGAACTTTTGGGTCCCTTGTGTCCTCATAAAGATGAAAAGATACTTCAGAAACAACAGATACATTTAGATAGCTCTTTGAAGTCTGTAAAGATTTTCAGCTTCCTTCTCTCTCTCATCTCCCTGCCCCTAATCAATCAGTTGCCAAGTCCTGTCCATTTAACCTCTGAAAATCTTTTGAATATGCCTCCTTCTCTACTCTGATGCTGCTACCACCCTGGTGCCATCCCTTATCACCCCACACCTGGAATACCGAAATGACTTTCTGGTTTGTCTTCCAACCAAAAGAATCTCATCACCACAGTCCATCCTCTACTCAGCTATAAGTGATCTTTCTAAAGCACACGTGTGCTGTCACCCCAACCCCATTTAGTAAATTAACTCCCTGGTTCCCTATTATTTGCAGGATTAAATATAAAATCCTGTTTGGCTTTGAAAGATTTTCAGAAATTGGTCCTTTCCTTCCCAGTCTTCTTACACTTTATTACCCTCCACATATTCTATGATCCAGTGACATTGGATCCTTGCTGTTTTACAATGCTGTCCCTCCTCATCTTTGTTGCCTGGATTCCCTGACTTCCTTCAGGTCGGAGCTAAACTCCCACATTTTGTAAAAACGTCTTTCTCTATCCCCGTTAAGGTTAGTGCCCTCCCTCTGAGATTAGCTCCAGTTTATCCCGCATTTGTCTTGCTTGTACATGACTGTTTGAATGTTGTCACCCCCCTTAGACTATAAGCCCCTTGAAGACAGGGACTGTTTTTTCCTTTCTTTGTGTCTCCAGCTTCATACAATAAAGTCTATGGATTTGACTTTCCTCACAACCCTGTAAAGCAGGTAGAATATTATTTTTCCATTTTACAGATAAAAAAACTGGGGTTCAGAAAAGATAAATGGAATAGATGATGCCCTTATTTCCTGTTAGGCTCTCCATAACATCTACTTTCTAAAATTTCCCATCTGTTAAATCCTATTCCCTGAGCTTCATCCAGCTGACCCCAGACATTGTGATCCCCTATATCATCCTGTGCTTTTTTTTTTAACAGAGGATCTTAGAATGGGAATTAAATGGAACAGAGAAAGGTGGGAGGATAGAATATAGAAACCTTGTATCTTGGAAAATTGAGCCCAGCCCTATCAGTCCCTGGTCCAAAGATGGATTCACTTAGACTCTATCACCTAATATTTGACCTCTAACAACTATGCAGTGGATGAGGATGAGCAGAGGGCTTTAGCCTACCAAGGTTACTCTCCACCAATCCTAAGTCTGGCCTCCACTGATATCCCCAGTTCTCAGAAGCTCTACTATCCCCTCCCCAGAAGTACTGGCCTCTCATTACTCAGTAAGGTCAACAGTTACCCTCCCCCGCCAAGCCCAGTGAATTCCAACTCAAGAAGGTCTTTGAAACCAGAATAAGACCCAGAGCCCCTCCTAGGCCCCTACCACAGGCCCTTCTGATAAAAATCAAGTACTTAAGTACATGCTTCTCCTCCCTCCCACCTCCACTAGAAGCAAAGACCTTGACCCTACTTCCAACAGGAATCAGGTTTCCCTTACCCTCCCACCTCTTCTCAGGGGAGTCACTTCCCAGTCTAAAACCTTCAGCTGTGGAAATTCCCTTTGAGATTCAGGCTCATTGAGGGAATTACTCACACTGGTTCACCCCAAAAAGTGTTCATGCCATCAGTGGCCTGGTGTCAGTTCTGGTGGCTTGTATTGCCTGATAAAATTTCTCAGAACTTACTTATCTCCATAGATCTTCTTTAGAAAACACCTCAGACAGCCAGTAATATTGCAGAAACCCTTATTACTCACATATCTTTCAAATATATCCTCTTCTCTCCTTGGACTCTGCCACGCCTCTGATGCAAACCTATATCAATTCACATCTGAACTATTGTAGTAGCCTGCTGGTGAGTCTTCCTGCCTCAAGTCTCTCCCTGTTCCAATCCATCTTCCATTCAGCCACCAAAACGATTTTCCTAAGCACAGGTCTGACCATGTCTCTTCCCTAGTCAATAAACTCCAGTGGCTCCCTATTATCTCCTGGATCAAACACAAAATCCACTTTTTGGCATTCAAAGCCCTTCATTACATAGCTCCCCTCTTACCCTTCCAGTCTCCTTACATCTTATTCCATGAAAGGTGCTCCTCAATACAGTTACCTTGACTTCCTGACTGTTCCACCAACAAGACACTCCTTTCTGCTCCAGGCACTCCCTGGCAGTCCCCAGAGACTGGATTTCTCTTGCTCCTCATTGCTTCCTCCTGACTTTTATGGCTTCCTTCAAGCCGCAGTTAAAAATCTCGTCTTTTATATTAAGTTTTCCTGAACTACCTTAATTCTAGTGCCTTTAGTCTCTTAATTATTTCCTGTCTATCCAATGTCTAGCTTATTTTTACATATTCATTTGTTGTCTCCCCCATTAGATTGTAAACTCCTTGAGGGCAGGGTCTGTCTTTTGCTTCTTTTAATATCCTCAGCCTTTAGCACAGTGCCTGGCACATAGTAGGCATTTAATAAGTTTTTTTAACTGACAGACTAACACATAATCCATCAGAACTGATCCTATTACACTTGAAGCATTGCTTACCTGCAAAGTTAAGAAAAGAATGCTGTAATAGAGCATAGTGGTCGTCCTATCCAATCCTGCTGAAGAAACCCATCTAGGGAAGTCCTCCCAATGAGTAGTTGAAGTGGGTCCCACAAAACCTCTATCCCATTGCAACCACCTCTTTTCTGAGAGGTAGCAATTAAGTATTCTTCTTAACCAATAAAACCAAACCACAGCACCTCAACACTATTTCCAACATGCCAGTTCTCTCTTTTCTTCCTTCCTTCCTTCCTTCCTTTGTGAAGTGTTGGAATATGAATGAATCTTGGAAAACAGAGTTTGTTTCCATGTGCAAAAAAAGGACTCTTCATACTCACAGGTACTGTGGTTCAGCGAACTTTGCAGTGTTGCCAGAGGATACAAATAAGCCTTTGTCATTGCCCCATAATCAACCCTGAACCCCTCACTCCTCCTTTCACCCTCACAAAATATAGTTCTCATACACACACATATACGTACACCCTTGGCATCAGGACATTAACCATCTTCTTTCTCCAAACTAGGGTACTCCAGAGAAAAGGAGGTAGAGGCAGTTAGGCAATGGGGACCTCTCTTTCTAGGATACTGGACCATCTCTTCAGGCTCCCTCTTTCTAAAGAATCCCAGGGATCTGGTTCCACAATCCCTATCTTTCCCTGAGGGCAAGCTAGGTGGTGTAGTGGATAGAGTACCAGGGTAGGAGTCAGGAGGACCTGAGTTCAAATCTCACCTCAGACACTTGACACTCACTAGCTGTGTGATCTTGGGCAAGTCACTTAACCCTAATTGCCTCATCCTGGGTCATCTCCAGTCATCCTGATGAATATCTGGTCCCTGGATTCAGATGGCTCTGGAGAAGTGAGGCTGGTGACCTGCATAGCCCTCCCTCACTCAAAACAAAGTCAAGTGCAAGTCATGTCATTATTTCTCTGATGGCACGGTCTTCTTCAGCAACAACGAACACACACACATCTTTCCCTGTGCAATAATTCATAAAAATGTCTATACCTGGGGTAAGAATGGAGTAGGAAAGGATAGCGATTCTAATGGGCTATTTAGAGCTTTATGTTTGTGCATTTCTTCATCTTCACACATTTTCTGTGGTGGTTGAAATAAAGACTGTCTCATACCCACTATCCATATATGATCCCGTATAGTGACAATGTTTGTTTCCTTGATGTAACTGACTGCATTTTAAGTCTCCATTTTGTGACTGAGTAGTTACATAATTTTCCCCCCTGTAATAAGATAAAGTTATAAGTTGATGTAAACATGTGTCCCCCAAATTTAGAAAACAGCTACTAATAGTGCATCCCCAAATTTGATGAACTACTGATATATCCCCCAAATATGGTAGGGGGTGGTGGAAACAACTGACAAATATTTGTTAATGATATTAGTTTTGATAGTTTCCTTTCATATTAGATAATTAATCACAAATCATAACTTGGGTAACATAAAGCTAGAAATATAGGAAAACCACCAAAGACTCTTGGTCTTTAGTCTGACCTTAAGTTGCTACTGAGGCTGGTTCCTATTTTCTCCCCACTCCCACTTGAGATTCAAGCATCCTCATGCTGGCTTGAGGGCAACACTCATTAACTGACAGATTTGCTGACTTGTCAGGCAATCATCTTGGAGGAAGATACACAGCCTCTGATTGGACAGAGAGGGAACTTTGTCATTGAGTAACAGTATGAGATATACTTATTGGAAAGCCCTAGGATATCAGATTGGTAGTTTGTTTCCAGTAGGGTTAATATTTATATTGTCTGATAGATAATATAATCCCTTTGCATGAATTTGATTAATAAAGTTTGATTGCTGGCATTGAGAAGTCTAATTAGTGTTTCCATTGTCCTAGGTAGCATAAATAATGGTAAACCAGTTTCACACACATGTGACATGTTATATCCTATTACCTATATTTAGTAAAACTACACACAATCTATATCTAAGTTTCATTGTAGATATTTCTTCAGAGCAAAATTGTGAGGGTACGTTACCATGAACCAAAGAGAGAGAAAATTATCCCTTTGAGGGATCAGGCTCTAGAATCAGAGCTGAATCCATGTGAGCCCAGAGTCTTTGGGGGAACCCAGGGTCTTAGTGAAATGCCAATCAAGAAACTTGCGTCCAGAAAGATTAAATGACTTGCCCATGGCCACACAATCATTCAACAGACTTTTATTAAGTGTCTACTATGTGTCAGACACTGTGCTAGGTACAGAAGATAAATGAAATTAAAAAATGAAATCATCTCTGTTCTCAGGGAGTTTACATTCAGCTGCAAAGACAATAACTACATACATATGAAATGAAGATCAAATAAGGAGTAAGGGCTGCTGGGTGGCTCAGTGGAGTGATCAGTAGACCTGGAATCAGGAATCAGCAAGACCTGAGTTTAAATTTGGCTTCAAATACTCCCTAGCTGTGTGACCCTGGGCAAATTACAGTCTCTGCCTCAGTTTCCTCAATTGTAAAATTGGAATAATAGCACCTACCTCTCAGAGTTGATGTGAGGACCAAATGAAAGAATATTTGTAAAGGACCTTAGCCCAGTGCCTGACACATAGTAGGTGTTTTGTAAGTGCTTGTTTCCTGTGTTCCTAGTGAAGAGGAAAGGACACCAGTGATGAGGGTGGAGTGGGAATCAAGAAAACCTTCATGTAAAAGGAAAGATTAAAGGTAGTAAAGGATTCTATCAACAGCAGAAACTTGAACTCTCATTCCAGTGCTCTTTCTACATGGAAAAGCAGGCTCCTGCAGATGAGTGGTGGGAGAGGAATCTCTCCCCTTGCTCATAGCCCACAGCTCTATTCCCAGGGCCAAATAAAATGTGAAAACCTTCTGGAAAAGGTCACATCTTAACTGTACCCCACTCCAACCTCTTGACATGTACCTGATCTGAAGTCTCAAGCCATACTCTCCCTTCCTAAAGTATATGAGCAATCCTTGTACTCTGCAGTAATAGCTCCACAGGATCTCATCTTCTGCCTCATCCATTCCCACTCATGGAGACCAAGCTGGTATAGAGGAATGTGCTGGTAGGAAATTTCTATAACTCATGTTGTTGCTGTATCTTTTAAATAAAAATTCCTTAGTAAAAGCTAATGGAGGTTAATAGATTAAATGGAACTTGGGCAATAATCTCTGATAGTAAACAGTGAGAACCTACTTGAATGGAGCCTGAGCAAATAGTGTTAGAGAAAGACACCTACCAACTCTAGTGGTTTTTGCTAGAACCTGGAGAAGGAGATGTAGCTGGCCTTGCTCAAGGAAGAAGAGTCCAGAGTCATCACTACCTGTGTATGGCTATGACATGTTGTCTCCCCTATTAAAATGGGAACTCCTTGAGACCAGGGACAATGCTTTTGCCTTTCTTTCTCTAAGTTTCTATAAGTTCCTAACACAGTGTCTGGCATTGTGCTTGATTAATGCTTATTGACTGACCGGTAGTATAATTTGGCTGGAATATAGAGTGTAAAAGGGGACATTATGTGAAATGAGGAATTTTGCTGGAAGGGTAAGTTGTGTTCAGATTGTGAGGGAGCTTAAATGCTAGCTCAAGAGTTTGTATCTTATCCCAAAGGTCAGGTAGCCAATGAAGGTTATTGGGCATGAAAATTATATGGTCACACCCACACACCATAAAGATTATTTTGACAGCTGTGAGAAAGAAATATGATTTAGCAAGGGGAGAGATTGGAGGTAGAAAGATAATTTAGGAGGTTATTATAACAATTTAGACCTAAAATATTGGGAATCTAAATTTGGGTGGAAGGAATGGGAATGGATGAAGCAGAAGATGAGATATTGTGGAGATATCACTCCACAGCAATTATGTCTACGCAATAAGTTGATTACTGTTCTATTCTAGTAGAGCACATGTAAAATAATCCATATCTTGGGCATGGAAGGAGAGAAGAGGTCCTATTGTAAAATTATTTATTAAATAATTGTAAAACATAAAAACATAAAAGGGTTAGCCAAGCTTGATGGTAAAATAAACAGGTATTTCCAGTTAATCATCCTTGCCAGTTCATGACTTTCACAATTCTCTAGATATTTATCTCCATTTGACCCCAGGCATTTAACAGAAATGGTCACATATTGTACTTCACTGGTAGTCAAAACTGTTCTACTTCAAAAGAATTTAAAAATTCCTTTCTCTCTCAAAAAAAAAGAGGCTGACAGGTAGCACAGTGGATAGAGCACCATGAACAAAACGGAACATTATTGCATGGTAAAAAATGAATATGAAGACAGGTAGATGTAGGAAAACTGATAATGCCAGATACAAAGTGAAGTAAACAGATCCAAGAAAATAATATGTCTAGTAGCTCAAAAGCGTAAATTTTAAAAAATCAAAATAATGCTTTGCTCAGTTGTTTTCAGTCATTTCCAATTTTTTGTGACCCCTTTTGGGGTTTTGTTGGCAAAGACTGGAATGGTTTGCCATTTCCAGCTCATTTTACAGATGAAGAAACTGAGACAAAGTTAAGTGACTTGCCCTGGGTCACATAGCTAGTAAATATCTGAGGCCAGATTTGAAGTCAGGAAGACTCCAGTGCCAGCATTCTATTCAATGCACCACCTAGCTGCCCCCAAAACAATGATCCATAATAATA